>NC_136526.1:9113622-9118622 GCF_053919585.1 Euprymna scolopes
ATAGATATGAAAAGTTTTTATTAAAGTTTGTGTCTATGGAGTCCAGGCGGGAACGCAGACCCCACAATTTTATTATACCATCCCTATTTAAGTTAAAACATACTTATCAAAGTATTCTTATGTGCATCTATATCAAAAATACTTGTAAACGTTTTGTTTTAATTTTTAAATTTTTTATTTCCATACTTTGCGAACCAGGCGCGAATGCAGATTTTTTTTTTCAATTTAAATGAACCACCGTTCTGTCAAATTAAACATACCCATTCCTATATCTCGATACATCTTCTTCATTATATGTAATCAGTTTTTAAAATAGTTAACTATATAGGAGCCTATTCGTGACCAGACAGACAGACAGACAGACAGACAGACACACACACACACATTCAGCTTTATATATATATATATATATATATATATATTGTACGCATAATTTATACATATATATTGTTAGCATAATTTATATATATATATATATTCTGTAGATATATCATATCTATATATTCTATGTATATGTATATTATATATATACTATATATATATATATATTATACATATATTATATATATACTATATATATTCTATATATATTATATATATATACTCTCTCTATATATATATATTCTATATATATTATATATATACTCTCTCTATATATATATATTCTATATATATATTATATAGATATATTCTATATATATATATATATATATTCTATATATATATATTATATAGATATATTCTATAGATATATATATATATTCTATATATAGATATATTATATAGATATATTCTATATATATATTATAGATATATTCTATATATATATATATATATATATATTATAGATATATTCTATATATATATATATATATATTATAGATATATTCTATATATATATATATTATAGATATATTCTATACATATATATATTACAGATATATTCTATATATATATTATAGATATATTCCATATATATATATATATATATATTATATATTCTATATATACATATATTCTATATATATATATATATATATATATTCTATATATATATATATATATATATATATATATATATATATATATATATTATAACTACTTCATTTACTCACATAAATTTAATATACGAAAGTATAGATTTATGCGTAAACTTTAAGTATTTATTTCAAAAGTGCTCAATACGTAGGTAGAGCTAGTTAGTAATTTATAAAATATATATGGCGATTAAGCTACACTGAATATTCGGCAACTTTTTGTTAGTTTTAAAGCTATTTTGTAATAAAAACAATAGAAAACAAACAAATAAATAAATTAAATAAACATGAATATACATAAACGATCACACATATATGTATATATATGTATATACGTGTGCATGTACGTATGTACACATATGTATATCTATATATATATTAAAAAAAAGAAAGGAGGAAAACATCTGCCTTAAACCACTAATCTTGTTCTAAAACAGACTCTTTGTTCGATAAAATGCATGCCCATTGGCTGATAGGAACGGGTGCGGTGGATACTAGAAAGCTGATTGGCTAACTAAAATCCTCAACATATATAAAAACGAGAAACAACCACAGAATTCGCGCATAAGCCTGACGAATCCTAAAGTGGATGAAACGCCGAATATTCAGTGTAGCTTAATCGCCATATATATTTTATAAATTACTATATATATTATATATATATTCTATATATATATATATATATTCTTTCCATGTATATTTTATGCATATTATATATATAGATACTCTCACTCTCTCTCTCTCTCTCTCTCTCTCTCACTCTTTCTATATATATATATATATATATATATATATATATATATATATATATATATATATAAGATGTCTTTTAACATGTTTTAGTAATCATTTGTTCATATTATAAGCTCTATTTCCTTTTCGGTTTTATTGAGCTTTTACATCTGGTTGAGATTACTTTACTTGTAAATATTAACTTTTTAATATTTATAATCTATATATATAAAAATGTAAAGTTGGTTCGTTCTAAAGAAATAAAACCATGTTTATACGTTATTTATTTGAAATGTTCAAACAACCCATTTTTAGAGTCGAGGTATGTTTTTATGTTATTAAAATAAATTTACCTAATTAAAATTAAAATATTAAATAAAATAAATATATTTATTTATCGTTTCTGCGAATCTGTTCTGTTGATAAAACTGAACTTCCGGTTCGATTCATTTCACAGCCACGAATTGACGAAAGGTTTAATTTTCTGTTAACTCGATAAGTAAAAAAAAAACAAAAAAAAAAACATATTTCATTTGTTTATCTTCCAAATTTTTTAATTTACACATCTTTTCTTTATTATATAAGGCCAAAAAAAAAAAAGTTTGTTGCTTGCTTTTGAGTTTTTTTTTCTCTATATAAGATTACTCATGCAGAGAGTGATCCGTGCTGAAATAATGTTATTATTTAAAAAGTCATTCTTAACATGGGGAGGTAAGGATGTTTTGTACCTATTCTGTACTTTAACCTTACAATTGAATAAATAAAAAAAATAAAAAAACATATCGTAAAACGTTATTTAAACGTGGAAATATGATTTAAAAAATAGCGCGGCTCTCTGCATTAGCACCATTTTTATTTATTGTTGTTGTTTCACAAATTTTCGGCCAACTATTCCTCTGGCCTTCATGAAAAGAAGTCCTTTTATAAATGTCCAGTAACTTTTTCCTTTTATTATTCTTAAAGAGTAAAACTTTTCTTATTCATGAAAGGAGTTAAGCCTACGTAAATAAATAAATGTTTGTACACGTGACAAATTATCAATAAATGGTTTAGTTACTTTTTAAAAAAATGTTTGTAAAAGTGCGAAAGGCGACGTTATGTTGTTGTACAAACATTACTCCCATGCTTAATCTCTATACTTATAGGTTTTTGGAATTTTTTTTCACTGGATTATTATTGATTGGACACTAATTAAACAGATTATTAAAAAAAAAATGTAAAAAAGAAATCATTATTTCGACGTTTGAAAGTGGTGCTCACTTTTTAGTTACAACGTTCTGATAAATCAGTCACCCATTTTGTAAGCAATAAAAACGCGGTATATCAAAACCATAGAAAGTAAAAATAATGAGTCTCTACCGCATGTGTAACTCAGAAATATATTTGTTTCTCAAAGAAAAAAAAAATAGAGAGAACATGACTTTTTTTTATTGTCTTCATGAAAATAAAGTTTCGAGATTTTTAATTATTTTTTTTTTTTACTTATTTAGTCAGTTTGTGGTGTTTTTTTTAATTGTTTTTGTGAAAGGTGAGTTTTTTTTCCAAACTTTTGTTTTGTTTCTTTTTAATTTTTTTAAAGTATTATAAATTTCACTAACATGCTGGAGAAATGTTTAATAATTTGGTATTTTTTTAGATTAAGTCCACCTCCACAATTTTCCTTTCAATGACGACATTTATAGGTTTCCGAGTATGCTGAACACGCAAATTGCATTGAAATTTTGCGGAAATAAATAGTTGTATTATGCATTGTATTCTTCGGCGGCCATCTTTTTACGTGCACACGCGCCATAAACAAATACACACACGTAAAAAGATGGCCGCCAAAGATTACAATGCATAATACAACTTTTTATATCTTGATAACTACTTATTTCTGCAAAATTTCGATGCGATTTTCGTATTCAGCATAGTCGAAAACCATTTCAAATCGTCATTTAAAAGAAAATTGAGGAGGTGGACCTAATCTAAAAATTTACCAATAATTTTTAATCCCGTACGCCTCCCGATACATTGCTTCGTCAACATGCGACCATTTTATATCTCCCGAAGACACTTCCGTATTTAGAAAAAAAAATAAATAAATAAATAAAAAGTGACCGATTTACCAGAACGTGGTAACTAAAAAGTGAGTACCCCTTTCAAATGTTGAAATGATTTTTTTTTTCAATTTTTTTTCATAATCTGGTTAGTGTTCAATCAATAATAATCCAGTGAAAAAATTTCAAAAAACCTATCAGTATAGAAACTCCACCACGTAAGTAAATAAATAAAAAATGTTACGTGCGCATGCGTTAGCCTTGACTAGGGGGGTACTAAGGGAACGGCCATTAAATAATTCTGCGGGTCGCCATGGAACTCAACGCCTAAGGAGTATCAAAATAGTTTTCATGATCTGAAGATATTTTTTTTTCTGAAAAGTGGGTGATCACTTTTCCATCTAAATTTAACTTAAAATGAGCACCCACTTTCTGGCAATCTGAGGAAGGGGCATTTATTTTCGTGTTTATTGGCTTAAAGGTTTTTTTTACAAGGCAGTTTGGTACGCGAATGCATATTTAACAGTTTTCGTTTATGCTCACGCATAGCATAAACAAAGGCTACGTCTGTGAAATGGAAAATAGTCCCAGAGTTCAGGGGTTAATACCATGCAAAAGAAATCAAACAAAAAGACTTTTAAGCCAAGAAACACACAGAAAGAAAAAAAAATAGCATCCATTTCTTTTCTATCGAATTCATTTGCTGTTTTTATTGAAAACTATTTTCCCCCGGATTTTTGATATAATTTTCCATTAAGGGCTGTGCGTCTCACGTTCGTAAATAACGACATTTTTTTTTTTTGTAGATTTTGGTGTGCTAAAAACGAATCTGCAAACCGTTTCCGTCACAAAAAAATAGTTTTTATGATATGAAGAAATTACTTTTTCGAAAAAATGGCGTAAACGAAGGCTACGGCTGTTAAATGGAAAATAGTCCCAGAGTTCAGGGGTTATTACCATGCAAAAGAAATCAAACAAAAAACTTTTTAGCCAAGAAACAGAAAAATGCCCCTCTCTCAGGTGGCCAGAAAGTGGGTGCTCATTCTAAGTTAAATTTACATTGAAAAGTGATCACCCACTTTTCGAAAAAGTAATTTCATGAATGTCATGAAAACTTTTTTTTTTGCTACGTAAACGGTTTGCAGATTCGTTTTTTAGCACACCGAAATCTACAATAAAATATTTCGTTATA
>NC_136526.1:9126122-9326122 GCF_053919585.1 Euprymna scolopes
TATATATATATAGATATATATATATAACTATTTTATTTACTCACATAAAAATTAATATACGAAAGTATAGATTAATGCGTAAACTTTAAGTATTTACTTCAAAAGTGCTCAATACGTAGGTAGAGCTAGTTAGTAATTTATAAAATCTATATGGCGATTAAGCTACACTGAATATTCGGCGAGAAACAACCACAGAATTCGCGCATAAGCCTGACGAATCCTAGAGTGGATGAAACGCCGAATATTCAGTGTAGCTTAATCGCCATATATATTTTATAAATATATATATATATATATATATATATATATATATATATATATATATATATATATATATATATATGGCCACTCGAGGAGAAAAGGTTTTAAAAGAGATAATGAAATTAAAGTGAGAATAGAATTTTATACCTGCCAACGTTTATTACTCCTCTAAAAATCATCTTCAATTTGTGATCATTTTTTATTGATTTTTGTTTTACCATTATTATTTATTTCCAGTTGTAATCGATGAGGGAGCGCATACCCCGAACGTTTCCAACGGAACCCTTTCAAGCGATAAAGCGCCAAGGAAGGAAGAGACACAAACTTCCGCACCAGCTGACGTTTCCGATGAGCCGGGTCGTACCACGTGGGTTCCAACTCTCGGTGACGAAAAACAGCAGACGGAACCAGAAATGCCAGCGGAACCCAGTCTTGAAAAATCCACCGTTCAATCGTTCAGTGTTTTCCCATCAGAGGGAAAGAAGACTGTACCGACCACGTCTCCCACCAAGATGAGCCTGGCTACATCAGCCGGACGAAGCAGCGTGAAAGATGGCAATGAAATCAGAAATGATCCCGATGAAAAAATCAATTTTAAATTCGATGCCAGTAAAAGCTCAGCCCGGAAAGTATCGAGTGACCTTGCCACGCTTTTCGTAATGCTGGTTGGTTTCTACAAAGCTTAAAACTTACCTTAAACGATTCCACTCAACATATTAATCAGGTGTTAACATATTATAAATAACAATTTATATATATATATATATATATATATATATATATATATATATATATATGGTTTTCATACATATGAACATTCATATATATACGCATGTGTCTGTGTATATATATATATATACATATGAACATTCATATATATATATATATATATATACGCATGTGTGTATATATATATATGAACATTCATATATATATATATATATATATATATATATATACGCATGTGTGTATATATATATATACATATGAACATTCATATATATATATATATATATACGCATGTGTGTATATATATATATACATATGAACATTCATATATATATATATATATATACACGCATGTGTGTATATATATATATACATATGAACATTCATATATATATATATATATATACACGCATGTGTGTATATATATATATATACATATGAACATTCATATATATATATATATATATACGCATGTGTGTATATATATATATACATATGAACATTCATATATATATATATATATACGCATGTGTATATATATATATATATATGAACATTCATATATATATATATATATACGCATGTGTGTATATATATAATATATATGTGTGTGTGTGTGTGTGTGTGTGTGTGTGAATGTTCTATTGTTAAATAAAAATATTCGTATTTTAGTGACGACAATCGCTTGATTCAAATTTATCTATTTCTCCAGATTTTTTATCTTTTATTATTAAATAAATATGAAATACTAAAATATTAAAATATATTGTTCGCCCAATTTATATATATATATATATATATATATATATATATATATATATATATTCTATATATATTATATCACGATATATTTTATATATATATATATATATATTCTATATATATTATCTCTTGATATATGATATATATATATATTGTATATATATTATCTCTCGATATATTTTATATATATATATATATATATAAATATATATATATATATATATTCTATATAGATTATTTCTCGATATTATATATATATATTCTATATGGATTATCTCTAGATATATTTCATATATGTATATATATAATATATATATATATATATACATATTTTATATAGATTATCTCTCAATATATTTCATATATATATATATATATATTCTATATAGATTATCTCTCGATATATTTTATATATATATATTTATATATATTCTATATATTGAATGTATATATATATTATATATATATATCAAATATATATATATCACATATATATACATATATGTATATATTCTATATATATCATATATATATATATATCTCTTATGTATATTATATACTGTACATATTATACAGATTTATATAAGTATATTATGTATAGTATATAGACAGCATTAGAAATGTGTATTTCATAATATTACTTACCTGTTACATTATATATATATATATATATATACATATATATATATATATATATATATATATATATATATATATATAAAGGATAATCTTCAGTTTACAAATAGAAAAAATATATAACTATTATAATTATAGAAATATTTATATAATAATTTAAACCAGATGTAAAAGCTCAATAAATTCTAAAACGAAATATTAGTGAAATAAAATAGAAAAATCTTATTTTTGAAAATTTTAATTATTCGACAAGGAGTAAAAATAAAAAATTGAAAGACCTTATTCAGCGGAGTTAATTGTGCAGGCTAACTTCCTTTTTTTTCTATTATATAATTTTTTTTATTATATAATTTTTTTTATATACAATAACTGTTGCTTTTACAGCAGCACTGCTTCCAACAAAGCATTTCTCTCATGATGACGCTGGGTTCAGGCATGGTTTCGGTGCCGGAGCATCATTACTAATAGCTCAGGGCACCCCAGCAGTACCTCGCGATACCACCAGACTGTTTTGGATGATGTAGATAGAGTTTTTTCTTGGATTTTCTTTGCGTATTTTTTTATTTGTCTGACGGAGAAAAAAAAAGATTATTAAAAAATGTGGAGGTTTAATTCGCAATAAAACCTCGGCATCCGATTTCGATGGAAAATGCAATGGTTTTTGTAATTGAAGTCGGATTTGAATTTGAATAAATTTTTAATAATAAAATTTTTCTATCATATAGGCGGAAGAAGATTAATCAAAACATAACGAGACGGGTCACACTGCGGGATACCGTTAATAACAGGAGGAAAACATGTTCAGATTTTATTAACCTTGTATTTCTTTCAATAAGTCTGACGAAATGCCAACCTCGAAAATTTTTGAACAATATAAAGTTTAAAATTGTCTAGTTGATGTCGAAACATTTGTAACGTTCGAAAAAATACAAATATGATGTAATCTTTTTCCTTGTTGTTTTTGGTTTTTGCAAGTATATATATATATATATATATATATATATATATATGGTGCCCCAATAAAATGTATACACTCTTTAAATGACCATAAAACCAACATTAATAATAAGAAATGCGTTTCATACATCAAAATACTGTGAACAAATATAGAAACCAACTAATTATCGAAAGTGTTCAAATTATTGGCCATGGTGGTCCATGAACAGCTGACAAAGCTCGCTGATTGAATCGAAAACGTTCCTGATCAGTTCAATTAGTATGTTGACACATCTTCTTTCAATGGTTGCTTTCAACTCATTCATTGTAGCTCGTTTTGTAGTCGTGAACCTAGTGTTTAATATGCTCTCACCTATCCAACTCCACCCCCTAGAAAAGAGAAAAATCCAGGAAGGGGGCCAAATTCGACGAGCGTGGACAGTACTCGATACTTCATCTTCGTCCTACCTATCTGTTTCTCAGGTGACTATCAAGAGATGCTCATACGTCATGATGACTACTTTCAACTCATTCATTGTAGCTTGTTTTATGGTGTGGACCCTGTGTTTAACATGCCCCCCCCCCATCTCCTGCCCCAAAAAAGAGAAAAATCCCTGAGGAGGGGGTCAAATCCAGTGAGCGTGGACAGTACTCAATACTTCCTCTTCGTGCTACCTATCTGTTTCTCAGGTGACTATCAAGAGATGCTCTTACGTCATGATGATAGTGGGGGAGTGCTCCATACTGCTGGAAGTGCCATTCGTTTATTCCAAAACATCTCTTGGGAACGTGGTATAGCGTATTCATGTAGCAAGTTGAAATAATTTAAAGAGTGCATATATTTTATTGGCGCACCCTGTATATCTTACTTCGAACTACTATGTTATCCGCCCCCCACATTGCATATTTTGTACTTTATCCATATATAGCATTTATTGGGGGAGGATCGCCCCAGGCAAGGCGTGAAGCGACTTGCTGTAATAACTTGACAAGAATGAAAGATGGTCGTAAAGAGAGGGGATGCCTATTGACCTTAGTTTTCAAAGTACAGAAGTTATAGGTAGAAAGAAAACTGTCAGCAGGAAGGGAGTTCTATAAAACTGCAGCCTTTGACAATAAGCTACTAGAATGGAAAGATGTATCAAAACAGCGAATTGATGGAGACCACTAGACCAACGAGTCAAACGAGCTGAAACAAAGGAAGCAGAGAATGGATCAGACAATTCTGAAGAACACGTCATAATAGTACCTATTTACTATGCCTCCCCACGGGACAGAGTTAGACACCAGGGTCGTTTTTTAACGTGGAGAAAAGGTACAAAAATAAAAATTGTCTCAGTCGTGAAGGATTTCTCCTCCACCGAAAGAGAACAAGAAATAGAAGTGCAGCATCTGAAGAACAGATAAAAATGATTGTACTCAACTACGGAAGAAGACTTTAAAAAATAAAAAAAGAAACAAAATGGTTAGACTACCTTTTTTAGTTCCTATTTACTATGCCTCCCCACGGGACAGAGTTAGACACCAGGGTCGTTTTTTAACGTGGAGAAAAGGTACAAAAATAAAAATTGTCTCAGTCGTGAAGGATTTCTCCTCCACTGAAAGAGAACAAGTCACAGAAAAAAAAGACTGAGACTAGCAACGACGGGCCAATTAAATTACAGATACGTTTCTTCGCCTTATACAGAAGCCTCAAATAAGACAAATTCACCATCTCCAATATGATAACTAGGCTGTGAGAACAGAATATTCTTTCCATTCTCTTGACTCTCGGGTGTATATCCAACAACAGTTAGGCACACTCAATCAAGCGAGAACCACATTCGTCTATATAAAAGCATATAAGATATTAACGGATATATACTCAAGAGTCAAAACAAATGAAAAGAACATGCCGTTGTCACAGCTCTAATAATAACAATACTCCATATATGGCCTGATGGTAGATTTGTACAGGGTGTCCAGAAAGTCATTAAACGGTTGAAAATATTTGTCATTTTATCATTAATGGGTTTTTTTTTTCTCTATTTCAGATATTTTACAAATAATATTTTGAAAATTAATTTTACAAATAATATTTTGAAAATTAATTTTACAAATAATATTTTGAAAATTAATTTTACAAATAATATTTTGAAAATTAATTTTACAAATAATATTTTGAAAATTAATTTTTCACCTGCTAACATGATTAAAGTTGTTTTGTTTAATAATTCAGTAATATTCATGTAATTTCGACTGCATAATTTGGAAGCTACTAGTCTAATTTTCCGTTTTGATTTAAACAAGATGGCAGCAATTTTTCACCTGCTAACATGATCAAAGTTGTTTTGTTTAATAATTCAGTAATATTCATGTAATTTCGACTGCATAATTTGGAAGCTACTAGTCTAATTTTCCGTTTTGATTTAAACAAGATGGCAGCAATTTTTCACCTGCTAACATGATCAAAGTTGTTTTGTTTAATAATTCAGTAATATTCATGTAATTTCGACTGCATAATTTGGAAGCTACTAGTCTAATTTTCCGTTTTGATTTAAACAAGATTGCAGCAATTTTTCACCTGCTAACATGATTAAAGTTGTTTTGTTTAATAATTCAGTAATATTCATGTAATTTCGACTGCACAATTTGGAAGCTACTAGTCTAATTTTCCGTTTTGATTTAAACAAGATGGCAGCAATTTTTCACCTGCTAACATGATTAAAGTTGTTTTGTTTAAGAATTCAGTAATATTCAGGTAATTTCGACTGCATAATTTGGAAGCTACTAGTCTAATTTTCCGTTTTGATTTAAACAAGATGGCAGCAATTTTTCACCTGCTAACATGATCAAAGTTGTTTTGTTTAAGAATTCAGTAATATTCATGTAATTTCGACTGCATAATTTGGAAGCTACTAGTCTAATTTTCCGTTTTGATTTAAACAAGATGGCAGCAATTTTTCACCTGCTAACATGATTAAAGTTGTTTTGTTTAATAATTCAGTAATATTCATGTAATTTCGACTGCATAATTTGGAAGCTACTAGTCTAATTTTCCGTTTTGATTTAAACAATATGGCAGCAATTTTTCACCTGCTAACATGATTAAAGTTGTTTTGTTTAATAATTCAGTAATATTCATGTAATTTCGACTGCATAATTTGGAAGCTACTAGTCTAATTTTCCGTTTTGATTTAAACAAGATGGCAGCAATTTTTCACCTGCTAACATGATCAAAGTTGTTTTGTTTAATAATTCAGTAATATTCATGTAATTTCGACTGCATAATTTGGAAGCTACTAGTCTAATTTTCCGTTTTGATTTAAACAAGATGGCAGCAATTTTTCACCTGCTAACATGATCATAGTTGTTTTGTTTAAGAATTCAGTAATATTCAGGTAATTTCGACTGCATAATTTGGAAGCTACTAGTCTAATTTTCCGTTTTGATTTAAACAAGATGGCAGCAATTTTTCACCTGCTAACATGATCAAAGTTGTTTTGTTTAATAATTCAGTAATATTCATGTAATTTCGACTCCATAATTTGGAAGCTACTAGTCTTATTTTCCGTTTTGATTTAAACAAGATGGCAGCAATTTTTCACCTGCTAAAATGATTAAAGTTGTTTTGTTTAATAATTCAGTAATATTCATGTAATTTCAACTGCATAATTTGGAAGCTACTAGTCTTATTTTCCGTTTTGATTTAAACAAGATGGCAGCAATTTTTCACCTGCTAACATGATCAAAGTTGTTTTGTTTAATAATTCAGTAATATTCATGTAATTTCGACTGCATAATTTGGAAGCTACTAGTCTAATTTTCCGTTTTGATTTAAACAAGACGACAGCGATTTTTCACCTGCTAACATGATTAAAGTTGTTTTGTTTAAGAATTCAGTAATATTCATGTAATTTCGACTGCATAATTTGGAAGCTACTAGTCTAATTTTCCGTTTTGATTTAAACAAGATGGCAGCAATTTTTCACCTGCTAACATGATCAAAGTTGTTTTGTTTAAGAATTCAGTAATATTCATGTAATTTCGACTGCATAATTTGGAAGCTACTAGTCTAATTTTCCGTTTTGATTTAAACAAGATGGCAGCAATTTTTCACCTGCTAACATGATCAAAGTTGTTTTGTTTAAGAATTCAGTAATATTCATGTAATTTCGACTGCATAATTTGGAAGCTACTAGTCTAATTTTCCGTTTTGATTTAAACAAGATGGCAGCAATTTTTCACCTGCTAACATGATCAAAGTTGTTTTGTTTAATAATTCAGTAATATTCATGTAATTTCGACTGCATAATTTGGAAGCTACTAGTCTAATTTTCCGTTTTGATTTAAACAAGATGGCAGCAATTTTTCACCTGCTAACATGATCAAAGTTGTTTTGTTTAAGAATTCAGTAATATTCATGTAATTTCGACTGCATAATTTGGAAGCTACTAGTCTAATTTTCCGTTTTGATTTAAACAAGATGGCAGCAATTTTTCACCTGCTAACATGATCAAAGTTGTTTTGTTTAATAATTCAGTAATATTCATGTAATTTCGACTGCATAATTTGGAAGCTACTAGTCTAATTTTCCGTTTTGATTTAAACAAGATGGCAGCAATTTTTCACCTGCTAACATGATCAAAGTTGTTTTGTTTAAGAATTCAGTAATATTCATGTAATTTCGACTGCATAATTTGGAAGCTACTAGTCTAATTTTCCGTTTTGATTTAAACAAGATGGCAGCAATTTTTCACCTGCTAACATGATCAAAGTTGTTTTGTTTAAGAATTCAGTAATATTCAGGTAATTTCGACTGCATAATTTGGAAGCTACTAGTCTAATTTTCCGTTTTGATTTAAACAAGATGGCAGCAATTTTTCACCTGCTAACCATGATCAAAGTTGTTTTGTTTAAGAATTCAGTAATATTCAGGTAATTTCGACTGCATAATTTGGAAGCTACTAGTCTAATTTTCCGTTTTGATTTAAACAAGATGGCAGCAATTTTTCACCTGCTAACATGATCAAAGTTGTTTTGTTTAAGAATTCAGTAATATTCATGTAATTTCGACTGCATAATTTGGAAGCTACTAGTCTAATTTTCCGTTTTGATTTAAACAAGATGGCAGCAATTTTTCACCTGCTAACATGATCAAAGTTGTTTTGTTTAAGAATTCAGTAATATTCATGTAATTTCGACTGCATAATTTGGAAGCTACTAGTCTAATTTTCCGTTTTGATTTAAACAAGATGGCAGCAATTTTTCACCTGCTAACATGATCAAAGTTGTTTTGTTTAAGAATTCAGTAATATTCAGGTAATTTCGACTGCATAATTTGGAAGCTACTAGTCTAATTTTCCGTTTTGATTTAAACAAGATGGCAGCAATTTTTCACCTGCTAACATGATTAAAGTTGTTTTGTTTAATAATTCAGTAATATTCAGGTAATTTCGACTGCATAATTTGGAAGCTACTAGTCTAATTTTCCGTTTTGATTTAAACAAGATGGCAGCAATTTTTCACCTGCTAACATGATTAAAGTTGTTTTGTTTAATAATTCAGTAATATTCATGTAATTTCGACTGCATAATTTGGAAGCTACTAGTCTAATTTTCCGTTTTGATTTAAACAAGATCGCAGCAATTTTTCACCTGATAACATGATTAAAGTTGTTTTGTTTAATAATTCAGTAATATTCATGTAATTTCGACTGCACAATTTGGAAGCTACTAGTCTAATTTTCCGTTTTGATTTAAACAAGATGGCAGCAATTTTTCACCTGCTAACATGATTAAAGTTGTTTTGTTTAATAATTCAGTAATATTCAGGTAATTTCGACTGCATAATTTGGAAGCTACTAGTCTAATTTTCCGTTTTGATTTAAACAAGATGGAAGCAATTTTTCACCTGCTAACATGATTAAAGTTGTTTTGTTTAAGAATTCAGTAATATTCATGTAATTTCGACTGCATAATTTGGAAGCTACTAGTCTAATTTTCCGTTTTGATTTAAACAAGATGGCAGCAATTTTTCACCTGCTAACATGATTAAAGTTGTTTTGTTTAAGAATTCAGTAATATTCATGTAATTTCGACTGCATAATTTGGAAGCTACTAGTCTAATTTTCCGTTTTGATTTAAACAAGATGGCAGCAATTTTTCACCTGCTAACATGATTAAAGTTGTTTTGTTTAAGAATTCAGTAATATTCATGTAATTTCGACTGCATAATTTGGAAGCTACTAGTCTTATTTTCCGTTTTGATTTAAACAAGATGGCAGCAATTTTTCACCTGCTAACATGATTAAAGTTGTTTTGTTTAAGAATTCAGTAATATTCATGTAATTTCGACTGCATAATTTGGAAGCTACTAGTCTAATTTTCCGTTTTGATTTAAACAAGATGGCAGCAATTTTTCACCTGCTAACATGATTAAAGTTGTTTTGTTTAAGAATTCAGTAATATTCAGGTAATTTCGACTGCATAATTTGGAAGCTACTAGTCTAATTTTCCGTTTTGATTTAAACAAGATGGCAGCAATTTTTCACCTGCTAACATGATTAAAGTTGTTTTGTTTAAGAATTCAGTAATATTCAGGTAATTTCGACTGCATAATTTGGAAGCTACTAGTCTAATTTTCCGTTTTGATTTAAACAAGATGGCAGCAATTTTTCACCTGCTAACATGATTAAAGTTGTTTTGTTTAAGAATTCAGTAATATTCATGTAATTTCGACTGCATAATTTGGAAGCTACTAGTCTTATTTTCCGTTTTGATTTAAACAAGATGGCAGCAATTTTTCACCTGCTAACATGATTAAAGTTGTTTTGTTTAAGAATTCAGTAATATTCATGTAATTTCGACTGCATAATTTGGAAGCTACTAGTCTAATTTTCCGTTTTGATTTAAACAAGATGGCAGCAATTTTTCACCTGCTAACATGATTAAAGTTGTTTTGTTTAAGAATTCAGTAATATTCAGGTAATTTCGACTGCATAATTTGGAAGCTACTAGTCTAATTTTCCGTTTTGATTTAAACAAGATGGCAGCAATTTTTCACCTGCTAACATGATTAAAGTTGTTTTGTTTAAGAATTCAGTAATATTCAGGTAATTTCGACTGCATAATTTGGAAGCTACTAGTCTAATTTTCCGTTTTGATTTAAACAAGATGGCAGCAATTTTTCACCTGCTAACATGATCAAAGTTGTTTTGTTTAATAATTCAGTAATATTCATGTAATTTCGACTGCATAATTTGGAAGCTACTAGTCTAATTTTCCGTTTTGATTTAAACAAGACGACAGCGATTTTTCACCTGCTAACATGATTAAAGTTGTTTTGTTTAAGAATTCAGTAATATTCATGTAATTTCGACTGCATAATTTGGAAGCTACTAGTCTAATTTTCCGTTTTGATTTAAACAAGATGGCAGCAATTTTTCACCTGCTAACATGATCAAAGTTGTTTTGTTTAAGAATTCAGTAATATTCATGTAATTTCGACTGCATAATTTGGAAGCTACTAGTCTAATTTTCCGTTTTGATTTAAACAAGATGGCAGCAATTTTTCACCTGCTAACATGATCAAAGTTGTTTTGTTTAAGAATTCAGTAATATTCATGTAATTTCGACTGCATAATTTGGAAGCTACTAGTCTAATTTTCCGTTTTGATTTAAACAAGATGGCAGCAATTTTTCACCTGCTAACATGATTAAAGTTGTTTTGTTTAAGAATTCAGTAATATTCAGGTAATTTCGACTGCATAATTTGGAAGCTACTAGTCTAATTTTCCGTTTTGATTTAAACAAGATGGCAGCAATTTTTCACCTGCTAACATGATTAAAGTTGTTTTGTTTAAGAATTCAGTAATATTCAGGTAATTTCGACTGCATAATTTGGAAGCTACTAGTCTAATTTTCCGTTTTGATTTAAACAAGATGGCAGCAATTTTTCACCTGCTAACATGATCAAAGTTGTTTTGTTTAATAATTCAGTAATATTCATGTAATTTCGACTGCATAATTTGGAAGCTACTAGTCTAATTTTCCGTTTTGATTTAAACAAGACGACAGCGATTTTTCACCTGCTAACATGATTAAAGTTGTTTTGTTTAAGAATTCAGTAATATTCATGTAATTTCGACTGCATAATTTGGAAGCTACTAGTCTAATTTTCCGTTTTGATTTAAACAAGATGGCAGCAATTTTTCACCTGCTAACATGATCATAGTTGTTTTGTTTAAGAATTCAGTAATATTCATGTAATTTCGACTGCATAATTTGGAAGCTACTAGTCTAATTTTCCGTTTTGATTTAAACAAGATGGCAGCAATTTTTCACCTGCTAACATGATCAAAGTTGTTTTGTTTAAGAATTCAGTAATATTCATGTAATTTCGACTGCATAATTTGGAAGCTACTAGTCTAATTTTCCGTTTTGATTTAAACAAGATGGCAGCAATTTTTCACCTGCTAACATGATTAAAGTTGTTTTGTTTAAGAATTCAGTAATATTCAGGTAATTTCGACTGCATAATTTGGAAGCTACTAGTCTAATTTTCCGTTTTGATTTAAACAAGATGGCAGCAATTTTTCACCTGCTAACATGATTAAAGTTGTTTTGTTTAAGAATTCAGTAATATTCAGGTAATTTCGACTGCATAATTTGGAAGCTACTAGTCTAATTTTCCGTTTTGATTTAAACAAGATGGCAGCAATTTTTCACCTGCTAACATGATCATAGTTGTTTTGTTTAAGAATTCAGTAATATTCATGTAATTTCGACTGCATAATTTGGAAGCTACTAGTCTAATTTTCCGTTTTGATTTAAACAAGATGGCAGCAATTTTTCACCTGCTAACATGATCAAAGTTGTTTTGTTTAAGAATTCAGTAATATTCATGTAATTTCGACTGCATAATTTGGAAGCTACTAGTCTAATTTTCCGTTTTGATTTAAACAAGATGGCAGCAATTTTTCACCTGCTAACATGATTAAAGTTGTTTTGTTTAAGAATTCAGTAATATTCAGGTAATTTCGACTGCATAATTTGGAAGCTACTAGTCTAATTTTCCGTTTTGATTTAAACAAGATGGCAGCAATTTTTCACCTGCTAACATGATTAAAGTTGTTTTGTTTAAGAATTCAGTAATATTCAGGTAATTTCGACTGCATAATTTGGAAGCTACTAGTCTAATTTTCCGTTTTGATTTAAACAAGATGGCAGCAATTTTTCACCTGCTAACATGATCAAAGTTGTTTTGTTTAATAATTCAGTAATATTCATGTAATTTCGACTGCATAATTTGGAAGCTACTAGTCTAATTTTCCGTTTTGATTTAAACAAGACGACAGCGATTTTTCACCTGCTAACATGATTAAAGTTGTTTTGTTTAAGAATTCAGTAATATTCATGTAATTTCGACTGCATAATTTGGAAGCTACTAGTCTAATTTTCCGTTTTGATTTAAACAAGATGGCAGCAATTTTTCACCTGCTAACATGATCAAAGTTGTTTTGTTTAAGAATTCAGTAATATTCATGTAATTTCGACTGCATAATTTGGAAGCTACTAGTCTAATTTTCCGTTTTGATTTAAACAAGATGGCAGCAATTTTTCACCTGCTAACATGATCAAAGTTGTTTTGTTTAAGAATTCAGTAATATTCATGTAATTTCGACTGCATAATTTGGAAGCTACTAGTCTAATTTTCCGTTTTGATTTAAACAAGATGGCAGCAATTTTTCACCTGCTAACATGATCAAAGTTGTTTTGTTTAATAATTCAGTAATATTCATGTAATTTCGACTGAATAATTTGGAAGCTACTAGTCTAATTTTCCGTTTTGATTTAAACAAGATGGCAGCAATTTTTCACCTGCTAACATGATCAAAGTTGTTTTGTTTAAGAATTCAGTAATATTCATGTAATTTCGACTGCATAATTTGGAAGCTACTAGTCTAATTTTCCGTTTTGATTTAAACAAGATGGCAGCAATTTTTCACCTGTAATTTATTAGAATTGACAAAAACAAAAATCAGTTGAAACCATTTTTTTGATCTGAAAACTCCATTTAGTGACTACAAAATCTTGTCCCAATTCTGTAGAAGCACCTATGGGTTTTTAGTTGGTTAAAATTGTAAGGGGTCAAAAATGGGTTAAAATTGAAAAAGAATCGTTAAACATTTTGTACATTCATCTTAGTTTAATTCTAATCAGTTCATATGCGTGTCACGTTGGTACAGTGGTAACGTCACCAGCTTTGAATGCTACAGTTTTGCTTTCGATTCTAGCTGATGGCACCCAAATACTTTTTTTTTTTTTACTTTTGAAAATATGACTATAATAATATATACAACATCTGGATAAATTAAAATATATTTAAGCATTTGTATAAGTATATGTATACAAGTATTTGTTAAGTATATGTATTATGACCGGGCTATGCCAGGTATCTCTGCTAGCTTAGATAAATACTTTTGCAGTTTTAACAAAAGAGCTACAATAATATCAGAGCTTCTCCATTTACACTGAACATCTACAGAATGCCAACATCAATATAGTACATGTGGATCAGTATCCCTTGTGGAATTTCCACAGGTCCCACTAGTTAATGAGTTTTTTTTTTCTCTATTTCCGATATTTTACAAATAATATTTCGAAAATTAATTGTAAATAAGTATAGCATCGAATAACGTATGTAAATTGTGAAATTGTTTTAACAAAATCAGGGATCAATTTTGGCGACAACATTATCTCTCACTATGGGTTCTCCAGACTTGACTAGCCCCAATTTTTTCTTGTGGGGATATCTTAAAGAAAGAGTCTATGTTATCAAACCCCAAACTCTGAAAGAATTGAAGGAAAACATCAGGAACGAAATAAGGGAGTTAAATCGCAATCCAGAGATTCTGCAATCTGTCATGAATAATGTTTTGGAAAGAGCACAAATATGAGAAGCTGAAAATGGGCAACATTTAAAAGACATTATTTTTAATGAATAAACATTGTTTGAATTTTGCATATTTTAGAAAAAAAAACATCTTAATGTCTTAGGCAGATTGTGTTAAAATTACAGAAAGATATAATCAAAAATAACGATTCTATTGAAGTTCACAGCCCTTCAGTGACTTTTTGGACACCTCGTAGAAATCGAGAATAACCTCAACTTGTGAGCAAGTGTTTAGATCGATAGAGAAAACTTATAGCTTTGGATCTAATATATATTGCCGAAATAAGAAGGATCAATAAAGAGCGTCACATTGTGGAGCTTAACATGATGGCGTCGCAAATATTTTTGCCACCCGGGGCGGTCGTAAGATTTGACACACCCGCCACTCCACCCACTAGCCGGCCGTTGATAATCCGTTAACCTTTTAAAATACCAGCAAGTCCCAAAAATATTTATTTCCATGGAATTACAATCAAGGATTTAAAATCTGTTTAAAAACAGCATTACGAGTATAAAACATGTAAACATAAAACGCATAAAACATATAAAACGCATAAAACATATAAAACATATAAAACATATAAAACGCATAAAACACATAAAACGCATAAAACATATAAAACGCATAAAACATATAAAACACATAAAACGCATAAAACATATAAAACGCATAAAACATATAAAACGCATAAAACATATAAAACACATAAAACGCATAAAGCATATAAAACGCATAAAACATATAAAACGCATAAAACGCATAAAACACATAAAACGCATAAAACATAAAACGCATAAAACATATAAAACGCATAAAACATATAAAACGCATAAAACACATAAAACGCATAAAACATAAAACATATAAAACATATAAAACGCATAAAACATATAAAACATATAAAACGCATAAAACGCATAAAACGCATAAAACATATAAAACACATAAAACGCATAAAACATATAAAACTCATAAAACATATAAAACGCATAAAACATATAAAACACATAAAACGCATAAAACATATAAAACGCATAAAACACATAAAACGCATAAAACATATAAAACGCATAAACACTTAAAACATATAAAACACATAGACCTAAAACGCATAAAGCGCATAAAACATAAAACGCATAAAACACTTAAAACATATAAAACACAAACATAAAATGCACAAAACATAAAACGCATAAAACATATAAAGCATAAACACCCATAAAACATATAAACCACATAAAAGACATAAAACATAAAACGCATATATATATATATATATATATATATATATATATATATATATATATATATACAGGGTGGGCCAAAATAAGGGTCCTATTTTTCAAAATTCATAAATTCATGTAAGTTTTAAGAAGTGTTTTTCGGCCAAAATTTGTTTTGTTTATTTCAAAAAAATCTCGGAAGGGTCAGTCTACACACACATAAAGTTTGGTGAGTTTAACTTTTATTTTGTGGAAGTTATTCAAATTTAAAGATAGGATCCTTATTTTGGCCCACCCTGTATATATATATGAGTAAAAAAAATCAATAATTCTGAATTATAAATCAGTTTCAAAAGGAAAAACAAACCAAATCAATTTAAGTGTACGATCGTTTTTGAAACAATGTTTATTTTAATTAAAATTGCCAAAAATTATTGACAATAATTGACAAACGTTTTGTCTTCATCAGCAAAAATGGTCAGGACGGGGGTGAATTTAAGACACCAAAATAAAACTTCCTGCTGTTTAATTCGGAGACAAGATACAGCAGCATATCCAAAAATATACCAAACTTAAAACAAATTTCCTTATTGAAATTTAATAAGAAACATCCGTCTTACTTACGACAAAAATGCTAGTTTTATTTTGGTGTCTAATTTTTCAGGAAATTATGTTCCAAGAAAAAACCTTTGTCAATAATTATTGTCAATTCTAATCAAAATGAGCATCGTCTCCGAAACGATCGTACACTCAAGTTGATTTTGTTTGTTTTTTCTTTTGATTCATAATTCACAATTATTAATCTTTTTACTCAATATTGATATAGCTCTAGAATACATATACCTATTGAGCTTATTATATATATCTACAGTACAATGGGCAATGTTCTTTTAAAAGTATTAAAACATTTATTAATACATTAAAATAAACTCTGCTCGTTAGACTCCAGATCTAATTCCCTCTATAAAATACATATACACAAATATAATATCTTTAAATGAATATTAACAATCTGTATACCTATATGCACTAGTATTTTATGCTTATGAAATCATCAGTGTAGGAAGTTGTAATTACTGCTGGTCAGGAGATTCGGACGCAATCAACAAAACCAATCTTGTTTTTACAGGCCACCGGCAATCTATCTATCTATATATCTATAAAAGTGAACGTGTCTGTGTGTCTGTCTGTGTGTGTGTCTGTCTGTGTACATTTCCCTACCAAATAACTCTGTCAATTTTTAGTCTACAGACTCGAAATTTGATATACAGGGTACTGAGATTTGGAAAAAATCTATGTAATCGTTTTTCGGCCAGAAATTTGCCTGTTAAGGGGTCAAAGGTCAACGATTTAACCTTTGAAAACTGTACCAAACTCCTCTGACAATTTTTGGTCTAAACACTTGAAATTTTAGATATAGGTTTCTTGGACATGGATCTAACTTTATAACTTGATTTGAGCCCCAAAACAATAAATGTTAAGGGGTCAAAGTTAAAAAAATTAACCGCTTCATTTTTTTTTTATGCTCAACATACACCTCCAAACACCCGGGCAACGTTTTTTTTTTTTTTTACACAGGCATCACCACATTATCAAGGCCAAGAGGCCACTCAAGGATAAGGCTTAAAGAGTGTACAGTAGAAGTTGGTCAATATAGTAATCATTAGTAATGAAAATTTGGTAAATTTGATAACTTATATGGAACGGCTCATCAAGAACTTATTTACTTTAGACTTGAACACAACCATATTGTAGTCAGCCCGAAAGCAGGAAAACGGAAGACAATTCCACAGGCGTGCACTTCTAAGAAAGAAGCTTTGTTCATGGAATCTACGTTTAGGTTTAGGCACAGATAAAGAGTGGGGGGGGGATTATTGATAGTGTTTTCAGCTAAACGAGTGTTTCTTGTGAAATTTAGGCGAGGGGGGGGAGCATAGACTGAAGCTCAGTCGAACACTTTCCATGAAAATAACGATACATCAGAGACAAACTCGCAACATCTCTTCTGTGAGATAGAGGTTGTAAGGAGGAGAAAAGGACATCTCCTACGAGGCTACGAAGTCTATTTTGAACTCTATCAAGGCAGGACAAGTCCTTTCTAGCAGCTCCTGCCCAGATGTGGCAACAGTATTCCATCCTTGGACGTACCTGGCTCATATAGATAGAGAATAGCATCAGCAGTGAGATATTTACCGGATCGATAGAAAGATCCCACCATTTTTCCAG
Organism: Euprymna scolopes; assembly: GCF_053919585.1. NCBI lineage: Eukaryota > Metazoa > Mollusca > Cephalopoda > Sepiida > Sepiolidae > Euprymna > Euprymna scolopes. Next base: position 9,143,832 of record NC_136526.1, read on the forward strand.
CGGCCTTGGCAACAGATTTGATGTACGTGTTCCATTTAAGATCAGGAGTAATGGTCAAGCCCAGAAGCTTGTCAAAACTTGAGGCCTCCTGAAGACAAGAGCCATTCATTTCAATTGATGCCAGATGTGGATCAGAATGTTGATGATGTAAATGCTAGTTAAAATATAAAGGGAAGCAAATTAAGTACTCAGAAATCCCATGTCGAAATCAACGGCAATGAGTGTATTAAACAACAGGAAGTTGGAATAATGTGCATTCGCTAAAGTTCACCGTTTTCTCTCTGTTCCCTAAACAGGATTCAACTTCAATTTCTTTAAGGGGCTCTAAAACGATACTATTTTTAAGTAAATATTAACAATTTGTATATTTTTCATGTTTCATGCTTATACAATCATCAGTGCAGGAAGTGCTAATTACTGCTGGTCAGGAGATCAATGTGTATGTAACCAGTGGTATGTTGTTTTGACAAATTCTGGAAGACACGTGGTGGTATATGGCGAGAAGAGGAATGATTTCAACAAGATGGAGAAATTCCACAGCTAAAATCACCAATATAGAATACTAGCATAATAATAGAATACTAGCTCGACATTGCCCGGTCGTAAAATATGCATAAATATCAGAATTTAATTAATGCAGAATTCTTATCATATTATACTAGCCTGTGTGCCCGGCGTTGCCTGGGTGTTTAGAGGTGTGTGTTGAGCAAAAAAAAAAAAAAAAGTGGTAGTAGACAGGCAGACAGGCTCGAACTTGTACTGCAAAGGAGAAAAAAAACATGAAAAAAAGTAACGTCTTTGCTGTTACGTCTACTGCCAAACTGGAAGTGACGAAGGTTTAAATTAAGGCTAGTCAATTGAAAAGAGGGGATAACTTTCGAAAACATCAGCGCAAAGAAGCAACCCCTCCCTGTAGAAAAGTGCCCAGTTAAAGGTAAAGAAATTAATGGTTTGGGCCAATTTTTCCATATTTATCGTCTGAAGGGCCGAGCTTCAAAACAATACTGATCTTGTGAAAATCCTTTTCCTCTGTCGAAAGTTTTAGGCAGACATACAAACATACATAAATAGACAGGTGAGATTTCTATTATTTGTCATATTTGTCACCATTCTCAACGCCCTTTATCCGGGAAATCGATGATGTATCTCTGCTTCTGATGTCATGTCCATGACAGGGATTACTTTCCTAGAGCCGCACACCGTCAATATCTGCAACCGAAAGATGAAGCTTTCAAGTCATGAATGCATAAGTTTAGTCATCGTAAAAATGCAACTTTCAATCATCTCTGATCCATTTGGGTGGAATAAAAAATAGGAGACATTACTTTTGGCACCCTCTGTAAAATTCAAATATTTCTACGCGTGGATGTTGAATAGTATTATCACTAGGGCTAGGACAACAGCATATTCTTTTCATTGTTTTGACTCTCGAGTATATATCAGTTGATATTTTACATGTTTTTATGTAGAGTGATGTGGTTCTCGGTTGATTAACTGTGTCGGATATATACTAGAGAGTCAAAGCAATGATACGAATATTCTGTTGTCATGGCCCTAATTATCAAAAAAAAAAAAAACTGCTGCTTATATGTCGGTTAAAAAAATCGATATATTAGAACAAAATAATATCACACAATTATTGATTGAAGTTTATCTCTTCAAAAATTATCATACAAAGTAATCAACCCATTTAGTGTTTAGACTTTGGTAGTCGGCCACTTAAATATTGTCTTTTTATGTGTGAACTGGAGTTTGTGTTCGTTCACTGCAGGCTAGGACATTACTGAATGGAATATTGACAGATTGATTACTTAATTTTTATCCAAACAATTTTTTTTAACACAATGAAAGATAAAGTTTGTGAAGAATGAAAGTTCAAACTGCCCAAGAAACCTTCCAAATTTTCGCAAAAAAAAAAAAAAAAAATCTCAGTCGACTTACGCCTGCCAAGTTCCATCTTCTTTCAATTTTGATCCCTAAGCAGCTATTTTTACCAATTAAAAAGCTGGAAAACAATGGTCCACAAAAAAAAATGCCTAGCGGAGGAGATGCACTTTGAAAAAAAATGGAGACAGACACACAGACATAGTAAGTTTTATAAATTACATTTTATTTTACATAGGAGTCACTACTTATCAAGGCCCAGAGGCCACTCAAGGAAATGGGTTAATGAGCGTACAATAGTTAATGGGACAATATCGTAGTAATCGTTAGTAGTGGAAATTTGGTAAATTGGATTACTTAAAGGAACGGCTAATCAAGAATTTGTTTACATTGGACTTGAAGACAACCATATTGTGGTGAGCTGAAAAGCAAGCAAACAGAAGAGAGTTCCACAGGTGTGCAGTTCTAAGAAAGAAACTTTGTTCATGGAATCTATGTTTAGGTTTAGGCACAGATAAAAAGAGGGGAAATTATTGATAATGATTCTAGCTGGACGAGAGGGGGGCAGCTCTTATATAGGTAGAGAATTGCATATGTATAATAATGTGACAGACGCAAAGAACAATGCAAATTAGTTCCTAACCTTTTTTTTCTTCCCACAAAAAAAAACGTTACGAACCTGTCTCTTTTCTATGGTTATTTCCCTGACAAGTGCTCGTCTGAGCTCTAATCTGTGTTGTTCACCCGTACCAAACTTTCACAAAAGAAACACTCGTTTGGCTACAACTACCATCAACAATTTCGCGCACTTTATATCTGTGCCTAAATCTAAACACAAATTCCATGAACAAAGTTTCTTTCCTAGAAGTAACCGCCTGTGGAACTCCATTCCGCTGGCCTGCTTTCCAGTGGATTATAATATGGTCGTCTTCAAGTCCAACATAAACAAGTCCTTTTAATATGCTGTTATCCCAGTGACCACCATACACTCATTAACCCTTATCCTTGAGTGGCCTTTGGGCCTTGATAAGTGGTGAACTCCAAGTGTGTTCTTCAGAATTGTCTGATCTATTCCCTGCTTCCTTTGTTCCAGCTTGTTTGACCTGTTGGTCTAGTGGTCTTCATCAATTTGCTGTTTTGATACATAGTTATAACTATTAGCAGCAGCGGACCTGCTGCTTTTTAACAGCGTCAGCGACCACGGATCTCCAAATTGTAGAGCCATGGTACTCTCGGGAAGACAAGTAAATACGGTAGTTTCCCCTGTTGCTTTCCTCTTGTGTGCATATTCCCCCGTGAGTTAAATGCGCCCCCAGATACCAACCTGGAAATTTCTACGACTGAGTACGGTACATACAGTGTCTAGCCTTCCTAAATCGTCGCCCATCTGGTATTGTCAAGACTTATCGTCGCTTAATTTCAGTGATCTGGCGAGAACTGGTGTGTTAACGTGATTGTGCTGTATATTTCATTGTAATTTGTCAGAAAAAATTGCAACGGGAATTCCTCTCTCTTTCTCTCACATTCTTTCCTTTCCTCTCTTTATTTTTTTTTATTTTATTTTTTTGTTATATAGGTGACATACAACATCCGTAAATATCGGATCCGGGCAAAACCAAATGTAAATCTGATTGCTGAACGATTACGTCAACCTTATATTCGGATCGAAAATTCAATATCAGGGTAGAATGAGAGAGAATATTTTATGGTTGTTTTTGTTTTATGGCATATCAACCCTTTTCGGGTTATTTAATGCCGAATCCAAAGATTTTGAATAGAATATATTTGTTGTTTTCAAGTCAGTTTCTATTTAACCCATAGTTGGGACCTTAACAGGTACTACCACTCTGGGTCAGAGTGGACCTGGGAGCAATGGCAGTTAAAGGGTGGCTCCACACTCTCCAAAGCCCGCAAGCTGGGGCCTCACCACTGGATATAGTTTAAGGTCATATCCAGGACCAGAGAATATTTTAACTGGGTTGAAATTGCTAAAGGTACAGAACAATAACACAATCAACATTTTAAGATAATCGAACAATTAGATTCCGGTCACGGAATGTGGGTGATACTAATATAAGTCATAAACAAAGGCAGTCAGTTAACGAATCAGAGAAAAGCAAGTTGACACACTTCTGCCGTCACCACACCAAAACACACACCATCCACATATTGAATTGAACTCTCTCTCTCTCTCTCTCTCTCTCTCTCATCATCTATATATATAAAAGCAAAAATGTATGTATGTATGTACGCTTTTCCTCGATGTCCACAAAAGGCTTCTTTCAGAAAAGCGCTCGCTCGCTTCACAACTTAAAACTTTTCATATCATCTATAAATTGTAATATCTCACATTTAACCACGGAGCTCGCCTGTCTATTTAATTTTATTGACTTTCAAACGTTAATTATTCGACATTTCCCGTATCGGCACGCGTTACATTCGGTTTTCGGTATAAACAAAAAGCGAAACTCGACTAATTACTGGCCGAAAGCTAGTGGTCTCTAGAGAGTTCGAGACGAGACGCTCCCCCTAATAAACAGGGAGTGGGTTTTTAAAAACAAACAAACCGATTTATTGACCTCATTAAAAACTGGCCCGCACAAAACGCTAACTGCTGAATACCTATCACGTCAATCAAAAACGCGCACCTGTTTTTTTTTCACACTTTACTATTTTCCAACTGCGCATCAAGGCTTCGTTTTTTTTTCACGGGCACCTGTTTTTTTTCACATTTCGGGTTTTTTTCACACACACTTACAAACACCTGGGCAACGCCGGGTACCCCTCGCTAGTCTATATATATAAAAAGCAAAATGTATGTATATATGTATGTTCGGTTTTTGTGTATGTCCATGAAAGCTTTTTTCCGAGAAGCGATCGGTTGGCTCACTCTTTCTTAAAACGTTTTATTTCACGTCTAAATGATAATATCTAAGAGTTACGAACAAGGGTTGCGTGTGTATGCAATTTGCTTGACTTTTACCAGCTCGCCGCTTCGAAAAGCAAAAGTCAGACACCATGCCACTTCCTCGCACCTGTTTATTTCGCTTCATAAACGTCAAGGCTTCGGGGTTCAATCCTACCTTCCAACTAAAACTTTTTTTTCTTTTACACCTTCAAACACCAGAGCAACGCCAGGTAACCCCCCCCCCGCTAATCTATAATATAAATCTCATCTGTCTATTTAAATGTATGTATCTATGTCTGCCTAAAATTTTCAGTTAAAGAATCAGAAAAGTAAGCTGACACACTTCTGCTGTTACCACACCGACAACCGCACACCATCCACATACTGAGCTGAACTCTCTCTTTTTCATTGTAAAATAAATAAAACTGTGTTGATTGTTTGATTCAATACCCACGACTATTAGCGTGTATATAGTATTGGCACTGGCTAGGCTCATTGTTGTCTAACTTCGATGATCTGGCAAGAACCTCTGTGTCAACATGATTGTGCCAGAAATCTAGTGGACGATATCCTTCGAAATCTGCATGCATGCAGAGGCCCTGCTGCTTTTTAAACAGCATCGGCGACCACAGATCTCCAAATTGTAGAGCCATGGTAATCTCAGGAAAACAAGTAAAGACAGTAGTTTCCTCTGTTGCTTTCCGTCTTGATTCGGGCGTGCACTTCCGCCCCACCCCTATTCTGAGCAAGTTAAACGCTCACCCAAGTACCAACCTGAAAATTTCTACAACTTGGCGCAGTACATACAGTGTCTAGCCTTCCCATATGGTCACCCATCTGGCACTAGCCAGGCTCATCATTGCTTAACCAAACATTCTTGTGGAATTCCCTTCCTGCTGACTGTTTTCCTTCTACCAGATCAGATCTATTAATCTTTCTGCTTCCTGTTAATTAAGCTTGGTTTTTTTTCAAGACCAATGTTAATTAATAGGCATCTCCTATCTTTGCAATATACATACGTATGCATATAATATATATATACATACATACGCATGCATATAATATATATATATGCATACGTATGCATATATATATATATATTATATGCATGCGTATGCATATAATATATATATATATACATACGTATACATATAATATATATACGGCATAATGACACACCGGTTCTTGCCAGATCACCGAAGTTAAGCAACATTTAGCCTGGCCAGTACCAGCTGGGTGACCATTTGGGAAGACGAGGGGCTGTATGTACCGCCAGGTAAAATATCAGGTTGAGAAACTGGCACGGTCTATCCTTCTCTCGAGGGTAGATGGGACTCTCTTAAGCCGCGATAGGCACCCCTGATGGCGTCACGATAAAAAATACCCTTGATATCCCTGGCGAAGCGTCAAGTATTCAGCTACCGACACGATTTGAATTACACTACAAACTTGTGTAGTGAGTTCAATCTCGGCTGCGGCTACGCTGGATCTTTGCAATAGTCATTTTTCAATGTTTTAACTTCTTACATGAAGTGGCTTCATGCCTTATCTGGAGTTATAAAAAAAAAAAAAAAAAAAAGAAACAGGGTAGTGACAAGAACATGAATTAACATGAGGTGGATGCATCAAAATTAAATAAATGAAAAAAAAAAGTTAAGCATGCATGGTTCCCCGTGAGTGCGCAGTGAACAAGGCATAAAAAAAATGACCAAGTTCAGCATTTGCCCCCCTTCCTTGTTGGTCTAGTTGTGCCACAATGAAGAGTGCCCGTTTTGGGGGAGCTGGGGCTTCTACATTAATAAGCCTTATACCTAACTCGTGACGAAGCGAAAAAGAAAGGTTTCAGTAACTATTGTTAATCAGGTATGACTCAAGCCAAGCGTTACAATTGTTTATAATATTGAACGAAGTCAAAATGATTAGAATATGTATGAACTAGCCGGGGTGCCTGGCGTTGTCCGGGTGTTTGAAGGTGTGTGTTGAGCAAAAAAAAAAAAAAAAAAAAAAAAAAAAAAACTGACGTCTTTGCTATTGCGCCCATCACCAAACTGGAAGTGACGTAGGTTTAAATTAAGGCTAGACGATCCATTCTGTTACTTTTTTTTACTCATGTCATGTTTAATGTTTGTGCAAAATTTAAAAAAAATTCCAAGGCGTAGTTATTGAGAAAAGTGCGGACAGACATACGGATAAGGGTGAATTTACAGGTCCATCTTCCTTTTGTAGGGAGAAAAAAAAAAAAAAAAAAAACAAGCCTCTGACAAGAACATGCAATTAACACATACATACGTACATACTTTTAAACAGATAGGTGAGATTTATATTAAAGATAATAAGAGTACTTTTACACTTTGCGCTTGCCTATCCCACCACTGTCGGGAGTATAACGTACAATAACATACTCCTTGGGTTATAACCCTCTGCATCAGTTCAAAAAAAGGAACCGAAGGTTGTTTTTTTGTTTTTTTTAATTCAACTTCTTTCGTTGATGCAGCAATTGAATTGGCACGTAATCTTCTACAATGATAACAAGACGAAACCGAAAACTCACATCCTACATTGGTTGATGTTTTTATTAGAAAGTTTTTTTTTTCTGACTGTTTGATTCAAAGAACAGAATTTGGCAAAGTATCCGGACTCCAAGACATTTGGTTGGAACCGGTAGGCGATAGTTATTTGTTAAGACATCAAGTAACGTTTCGCACGTTTCTGGAATTCTACCCAAATGCAGAAGATAAAACAATAGACTGCCAGAAATACAACACTGCCATTGCTTTACACACGCGCATGCGCAGACACACATGTAAATATGCTTATATACAGAGTGAGTCACGGGAAGCGGATGTTTTTAATTCCACATTTTTCGCGTAAGTGTCATAAGCAAACACACGGTGTTCACGACTCCACGGTAGAATGAGGGCAATGAACTGAAAAGAAAAGCAATTACAAAATCAAAATTAAATAAAGCAAAAAAAAAAAAAAAAAAAAATGAAAAAAAAAAGAAAAAATTTTTTTTTTTTTTTTAATTTATTTACAGTGAATATTTATAAAAATTTATAAGTGCAATATTTAAAAAAAAAAAATAAAATAAAAAGATGTTCTTAAAAAAAAAGAAAAATCTTTACATGTCATGATTGGAGGATGCGTATCTGAATTTAGGGTCGATCGACCCTTAAACAATTCAGAAACTCAAGGCGACCTTCCAAACTAAGTGCAAAAAAAAAAAGAAAAAAAAAGAAAAAAGAAAACACAGATCTAAATATTTAACTTTACAAATTTTCTATATAATAGATCAACAAGATATCATATCCAACAGAGTATGCTGAAAAACAGATACGGAAATCGGAAGTTGTTAAACAGTTGGTTTATATCTGTAGAACGTTTTGTCTTGTCCAGACTTCATCAAACATAACATATTTAAAAGAAACGCGCACGAGAAGGATATATTTTCAGAAAATAAAGATGTGTATGGATTTAGTCTTTTTTTTTTTTTTTTTTTTTTTTGCGGCTCAACTTTTTTGTGGATTCTTGAATGCTGAAAACAAATTCACTCCCAAACAAGGCACAGGAAACACTTTTTGGAACCATACCTACAGGGCCATTATTTAGCGAGTTGAGATGCCAGTGCCACTTTGATATAGGAGGCTATTATGTACTGTGTATGGAATTGAGCAGCAAGATGTCTGTTTACATTACACTTGAACTTCTGCATGTCAGTACAGTCAGGGAAGCAGGAGACAGGGAGGGAATTCCAAGGTTTAGCAGGTTATGTACAAAATCCGATGCAAGAGAAATTAAAAACTCGATCGGAAAAGAGAAACCTGAACAAAAAGCCTAAGTAAACCTTCCTCGCCAAGAAAACGGGCATTTCATGGTAAATGACCAAAAACAATATATCTTTAAATATTATTAAATATAAATATTAGACACAAAGCAAGACTAGGATTTAAAACTGAATTATTTCGCTCTGACCATTTTTGTGCTTGAAAATAGTTTCTGCCTATATTTTCTTTTGCTTTTCGTTAAATTTCTTTTTTTCTACACTTTTTTTGTTTTTTTATTTCAATGGATATGATTTACTAGGACCATGACAACAGCATATTCATTTCATTGTTTTGACTCTCGAGTATATGTTCAACACAGTTAATAAATCAAAAACCACATCACTCTATATAAAAGCATATAAGATATCAACGGCTACACACTCGAGAGTCCAAACAATGAAAATAATATGCTGTTGTCCTAGCCCTAGTCACAAAAAATTGTTTTTTCACTGTAAAAAAAAAAAAAAAAAAAAAAAAAAAAACTACTTCATCAAATTAAGTGAATTTTTTTTATACAGCGAAAAAACACGTTTTTATGATAGCGCACTGGAGGTAACCATGTTTGGATTTTTAGAACACGGCACAGGGAGATAACTCAGTCTAAAGCGCCAACACCCCTCCCTCCTTCTCATCTTAAATATTAGCCTTCCTTCTTAAAAATCGAAACATGGCTACCTTTTTTTTGTTTTTGATCGGTATCATAACTAGGGCTATGAAAACAGAATATTCTTTTCATTATTTTGACTCTCGAGTATATATCCAACATAGACTCAGTTAATTAACTGAGAACCACATCACTCTATATAAAAGCATATAAGATATCAACGGATACACACTCGAGAGTCAAAACAATGAAAAGAATATGCTGTTGTCCTAGCCCTAATGATTACTGTGTTTTAAACTTAACATATAACATTCTCTAGTGAAGGGGTGGGATTTTGCTGCGTGTTAGAAGTATTTATGTTGAGGAGGGGGGGCACGAGTGCTATGGTTGCGATTGGAGGAGAGCCAACAATCCCAGAAGTCTTCACTGCCATAGGTATAAAAAAATAAATCTTTTTGCAAGAGAGATCTTTTTTTTTTTTTAAACGTTGTTTGAAAAAGCGAGAATAAGGCAAAACGTTACGTTTATGAGTAGAACAACTTTCTTTTTTTTTTTCACATTTTTCAGCATGAATTTCTATATATAACAGTGTTGCACTTTTTTTTTTTTTTCACATTTTTCAGCATGAATTTCTATATATAACAGTGTTGCACGTTTTTTTTTTCATTTTTTAGCTTTTTTTTTTTTTTCGCTTTTCAATATATACAAGTTGATTTGTGAGCATCTTTGCTTCGTGTATGAAGCACTTAAATCCGTGGCTTGATATTGAAAGCCAAATATACTGGCAATTAGATTACATGGTACTACTGTGCTTTAAATACCGTTTCTCCATGAGTCTCACTCGGCAATGGTTGGCGGTTGACGCAAACCGCCCCGGAAAATGCCAAGTGAGGGAGTGAGCTTATCCAAAAAGAAACCAAATCATTAAAACAGATGACGACTCCAAATTGGGAAAAAAAAAAAAAATAAGATAAAAAATGGAAAAATAAAAAATAAAGGGAATATTTTAATTGTGCTGTAAAAATTCACTTCAAAAACAAGAAAAGGGCATTCTCTACTAGGCTACGAAGTCTATTTTAAACATCAAATGGTTAGCAATAAATTAACCCTCAAAGCAAGACAATCACGCCTGGAAGAGTAGAGCTAGGAATCCATACCTAATCTTGATAGATTAGAATCCATACCTAATCTTGATAGTAGAGCAGAATCCATACCTAATCTTGATAGAAGCAAGGCTACCGCAAAATGTAAAAGTATTTTTAAACCATCGTTTTAATAGTACTACTTTTTGCGAGTCTCACTTAGCAATGTCTGGTGGATGACGCAAACTGTCCTTGAAAATGTAGTGTGAGCTTATCCAAAGAGAAACCGAATCGTTAAAGACGCAAGCAAGCAGGACTCCAAATTGAAAAAAAAAAAAATAGAAAGGAAAGAGTTTCATTGCACTTCAAAAAATCCATTGAAAAAACAAGTGTTTATTCTTGTGACAAGGATAATGAACTAGACTGAAAGCTATCGTGAAGTCGCCGAAAACGGTCCTCACATTCTGAAGAAATTTTTGCATAAAAATACATTAAATAAAAAATTTGCAGTCGTCATCAGCTGCTTACAAAGGCAGCAAAATTTTTCTTTGGAAAAAGATTTCGTTCATAAAATACAAAAAAAAAAAAAATCCAAAATTGTTACAAATCCTAAAAAATATACTTTTTCTTTGTAAAAAAAAAAAAAAAAAAAAAAATAGTTGTTCTTTGTTCCTTAAAGCTAAAAAGAAAATTGTTCATTAATTCAACGATAAAAAAAACTTTTCATACAAAAAGAAAAAAAATGCTGACAATAAAAAAAAGATAAATAAAACAGTAAATTTCATAAAATTCTAAGGATAGATTGTTTAAATAAAATATACCTTTACTTTGTAAAAAAAAGAAAGTATCACTAAAAATGTATAAATCCCACTCCCCACCCCCAAAAATAGTTGTTTGATCCTTAGAACTAAAATTAAAAAAAAAAAAATATTGTCCATTAATTCAAAGAAAAAAAAGCTTTTCACAGAAAAAAAAAAAAACTTTTAAAACAAAAAGAAAAAAATAAAACATGAAATTCTTATAGTAGATTGTTTTTTTTAATGTTTTTTTTGCATTGATTTCTGTTCGTTCGATATACCACGGCGAGACTCATGGAAAAACGGGATTTAAAATGCAGGAGTATCCGATTACATTTTTTCATCAATTTCTTTAAAATAAAGGAGAGAGAAAAAAAGAAAAAAAGATAAGGAGGGGGAAAGTTAAAAAAAAAAAAAAAAAGATAAAATAAATTTTTTTTTTTTAAATTCCAAAGAAAAAAATTGAAAAAAAAAAAAAAAATTTAAAAAGAAAAAAAAATCTTTTAAATCAAATTTTTATAAAATAACGGAAAAAAGAAAAAAAATTTTAAATAAAAAAAAAATCTTTTTTAATAGAGAAAGGTAGTTTGCTTGAAGCATTGATGGTAAATATATATGAAAAAGTATAAGAAAGCTATATGAATGCAGGGATCCGGCTGTTGTAATGTAGAGACAAAAATGGACTTTGTTCATATGTCATATCAATAAAACAGTCGGTTCCCTGCATTGCTATAACCTTCTTCTACTTCTCCATTTTTTTTTTTTTTTTTAATTTTTAAAGAAAAAAAAATTTTTTTAAATAAAACTAAAACAGGTCTTTCCTGCAACATTTATTTTTTTTTAATTGTCCTCATATGAGGAAACCTGAGAGTTAAACAAAAAATAAAAAAAATAAAACATTAACTTTGCAAAGTTGTCAGGTGAAAAAAAAAATAATTCGGGAATATATAATTTGAAAATATTCCGGTTTCCACATATAAAGGCAATATCATTTTGTGTAACTAGAAAAAATAGTTTTTCAATTTCAATTTTATTTTATTTATTTATTTCAGATTTTTGTGAAGATTCCAAAGGCGACCTTAAAAGATTGTATCGCTGGAGAGAATTAGTTTTCTTTATTATAAATTTTTCATATTTAATGAATTGAAAATATACAGAATGGATCCGATATTACTTGCTAATCTTTCAAAGAAAGCCAAAGTAGCTTAAAAATTGTGAGAACCCAATTGTAAATTAAAAATAATTCAATATATATATATATATATATATATATATATATATATATACTAGCATGGATACCCAGGGTCAACATGAAGTTCGGTTTAGCCACACCACACAAATCGGTTTATAAAAATAAAAAATAAAAATCGATGTTGGTAAAAATAAATTAAATATGTTCTCAATATAAATCAAATTTAAATAATAAACTTAAGTAAAACACTTAAAACAATCCTCTTACTATAAACAATAATCAACACACCGCTATTTATAAATAGATTTTATGCAAATGAGGTCATCTCTTAATCATCTATTTTGCAAGAATAATACTATATATATATATATATATATATATATATATATGAATGACGTATTAAAGTAATGGATATTTTGTATGTATTCATCAAATCGTGAACAAACAAACAAACAGACAGACAGGAATACGAATTTATATATATATAGATATATATATCATTCAAACACAGAATATATATGGAATAATATACATATATATATATATATATATATATATAATTCAAACAAGGTAGTATTTGAATATATGGTTAAGTGGCAGTTTGTGAGAACCCAATTATAATAATTAACAATAATTCAAAAAATATAAAAATCACCATTTATCAAGACACGGAGGCCACTCGAGGATAAGGGTCAATGGGTATACATTAGTCCATGTGATTATAGCGCAGTAAACTTAAGTAGTGGCAATTTTGTAAATTGGATTACTTAGGAGGACGGTTCATCAAGAACTTGTTTACATTGGACTTGAAGACAATCGGATTGTAGTCAGCTGGAAAGCAGGCAAATAGAAGAGAGTTCCACAGGCGTGTGGTTCTAAGAAAGAAGCTTCGTTCATGAGATCTGCATTTAAGTTTAGGCACAGATAAAGAGAAATGTTGATAGTGGTTTTGGCTAGACGAGTGTTTTTCAAGAAAGTTTGGCGAGGGGTGGGGCCATAGATTGAAGCTCAGATGAGCATTTGCCATGAAAATGACGATAAAGCAGAGACAGGCTCGCAACGTCTCTTCTGTGAGAAAGAGGTTGCAGAGAAGAGAAAAAGGCATCTCCTACTAAGCTATGAAGTCTATTTTGAACTCTGTCAACGTAGGATAGACTGCTTCTAGCAGCTCCTGCCCAAATGTGGCAACAGTACTCCATCGTTGGACGTACCTGGTTTTTATATAGGTAGAGAATTGCATCAGGAGTGAGATATCTACTGGATCAATAGAAGGATCCCACCATTCTTGGCAATGGATTTTATATACATGTTCCATTTCAGGTCAGGAGTAATGGTCAATCACAGAAGTTTGTCAAAGCATGAAGCTTCCCCAAGACGATAGTCATTCATTTCAACCGATATCCGATACCAGATTGGCATCAGGACGTAGCTGGTGTAGAGATAGAAGCTTGATTTTAGATGCTTTAAAAGTAACCAGCCACCTCTTTCCTCATTGTACCACATGCTAGGATCAGAGGAGAGAGAATCGGAGAGAACTTGGTCGTTTACGGTCTTTGATGTGCTTTCATAGATTGTAGTGTCATCAGTATAAATGTCTATGGTTAAGCTTAAACATGGAAAAGTAAAGGACTAGGTGTTAAAACTGGAAAAGAAAAGGACAAGATATTCTAGTAACATAATAAATATATAAGTTAAAATACTGTAGCATTAAGAATTGATTACATAATGTTTAATTGAACAATTTTCAGTCAAACAAATTTAATTGTAAATTTCAACTTACAATTTTAATTTATTTTCTCTTATAATAAGCTCTACTCTCTATTGTGTTTGTATTGAGCTTTTTTATTTGGTTGGGATTAAAATATCTATATATGAATACGTGGTATTTATATTAGATTGAAGTTTAACATTGCTTATATCAGGTAAACATCTCATTACCTTTGTTTATATATATATATATATATATATCAATGCCTCCATTTAGTTTCAAGAGACAATGGACACCCCTGTAAGGGTATCTGCGTAGGTAATTGGGAGACAAGGGTTGTATAATCCCAAAACACGCCTCTCCGGAATCGGCACTGTTTGGATCCAGTGGCAAGGAGCTTGAGAGGTTTGAGCAATTTAAGTAGAAATCCATTTTTTTCTGAATTAAAAGAAACAAGCCGAGTATGAGAGGGGCCCCTCTCCACGATTGAATTTCAAGTGTGACCAAAGTATAAAAGAGGACTGCTATGTCAAGGAAGGTGAATGCTGTGAAGGTGAAACGTATCCCAGAAAATCCGTTCTAGCAAAAATTTACTTTCACCATGACTAATGTTTGTGCAAAATTTCAAAAAAATCCAAGGCACGGTTATTAAGAAAAGTGTAAACAAACGAACGGAAGAACGAAAGTGAATTACTATATTCAATCCCTCCTTTGTCGAAAAGAAAACAAAAAAGGATGGAATTTAATTAAAAAATCAGAAAAAAAACAAATTGGTTTTCTGAAACAATCGTATCTACAACAAACTTTTTCTTTTAAAGCGTTTTTGCTAGAGTTCGGTCACATTTTTTTTGTCGTTACTTAGATGTTTTTAAAAAAAAAAAAAAAAAAAAAAAGGTAGACTTCCTTTCCTTTTTTTGGGGGGTCAATGTGCGCTGCTTGTCCCTCCTGCAAAGAGTGTTTATTCCAAAAGCCATTCTTAACATGGGGAGGTAACTCCGAAAGGCATTTTCTTATTTTCAACCTCCCCATGTTCAGAATGACTTTCGGAATAAACACCCTTTGCAGGTTGGACAAGCACCGCACATCGACCTTTTTTAAGAAATAAATTAGATGCATTATCATAAAAAGGAACTTTATGCAATACTATCTATCTAAATATATATATATATATATATATATATATATATATATAAAAACGCAAAAGCGGTGCACATTTTTGTATGTCCAGCAAAGGCTTTTTTTCGTGGGGGTTCTCCGGGGTGGAGGGAGGGGGTACTATTTCTTAGAACTGTTTATATACCCCCTAGATAATAATATCTACGATTTATGGAAGGGACGTCGTGTCTACGTTTATTTTGATCGACTTTTATAAAATTCGCGCTATTTTGCTGCGTCACGTGTTTGACTTTTTAGTATAAATAAAGTGAAACTAACTTGAAACGATGTTCTTGGCTTTCGCGCCGGGGACGTCCAGAGAGCAAATTAGCTTTGATCAATGCGGTGAAACCCCTTATATCAGACAATTGCTATTCATTTGAACACTCCCCTTTTTATGAGGAGCTGGTTTTCTCCAACATCTTGGGGGGGGGGACAAACAACATGTGCAAAAACTGGCTTGCAGCCAAAGTTAAGTGCATTTCATTCCCCTATGGCGTGATGTTTGACCACATTAAATTCACGCACCTGTCACGTAACTTTTTAATCGTTTAAATTTACCCATTCTCAGTTCTCTGCTCACGTAGAAGTAAGTTATCAGCCTACTGACCTCAAGGGTTCGGGTTCAGGTTTGAGCCTACCTACCAAAACTTTTTTTTTTCTTTTACACCTCCAAACACCCGGGCAACGCCGGGTGCCCCCGCTAGTCTATAATATAAATCCCACGTGTCTGTTTAATTGTATGTATGTATGTTCGTTTGTATGTATGTCTGCCTAAAACTTTCAACAGGGGCAACGGATTTTCGTAAGATCACCATTTTGTAGCTTGACCCTTCGGATGACAAATATGGAAAAATTGGCCAAAAACATTAATTCCTCCACCTTTTAACTGGGCAGTTTTCTATGAGGAGGGGTCAATTTTTTGCGAGTCATTTTTGCAAGTTATTGTATCGGTTGGATTGACTTTGCCTAATTTTAACGTTCCAAATTTCCGGTCATGTCATGGAGTAGGGGTAAGGCGTCAGATTTTCTTTCACTTTCTTTCCTATCTTTGCGTCACGGGTTCAAGCCTGTTTGCCTACTACCACTTTTTTTGTTTTGCTCAACACACAACTCTAAACACCCGGGCAACGCTAGGCACCCAGATTAGTTGAAAAGAAAAGAAAAACAAAATAATTTTACAAAGATAATAGCTACTTACTTGCCTCCCCACGAGAGCAGTTAGACATTATGCCTCCTCACAAGAGCAGTTAGACATTATGCCTCCCCACAAGAGCAGTTAGACATTATGCCTCCCCACAAGAGCAGTTAGACATTATGCCTCCCCACAAGAGCAGTTAGACATTATGCCTCCCCACAAGAGCAGTTAGACATTATCATGCCTCCCCACAAGAGCAGTTAGACATTATCATGCCTCTCCACGAGAGCAGTTAGACATTATCATGCCTCTCCACAAGAGCAGTTAGACATTATCATGCCTCTCCACAAGAGCAGTTAGACATTAGTATGCCTCCCCACGCGAGCAGTTAGACATTAGTATGCCTCCCCACAAGAGCAGTTAGACATTATGCCTCCCCACAAGAGCAATTAGACATTAATGTTTTAAATGAGGGTTGGCAAAAATGCTGAAAACCTAACGTCTAACAATAAAATAGGATACCAAGCTTAAAAGTCTTTTAAATTTAAAATATTTTTTTGAACACAAACAGAGGTAAAGCAAGCAAAATAAATTACACATTAAAATAAATTACGCATTAAAATAAATTACGCATTAAAATAAATTACGCATTAAAAAAAATTATGCATTAAAAAAAAAAAAAACATAAGTTATAAATAAAAAAATAATTTATAAAAAATAATTTATAAAAATATAGTAAAAAAAATTTTAAATAATTTATGGCACTTATAAGAACTACGAAACGTTGAGGAAGAGTCCCGCTGCTTTGCCGGCAATTTTTTATTTAACGAGATAAAATTTGCCAGCGAAGCAGCAGGACTCTCACTATCAGCAGCTATACCCAGTGAGAGAGAGAAATTCTAAAAAATCTACAGCCAGAAGAAGAGTACCGTTTACCTGCTGATCCCTTCGGATTGTCGGTGCTTACGACACCGGAACATGTATCCAGTTTACCACCAGGATCTCCTTCGCAGAACGACTCCCCTATAGGTTTCTCACTATCAGCAGCTATACCCAATGAACCAGGTGCAACAGAGATACAATCAATAGCATTAAAGAGACGGTTAGAACCTTAAAAAGATCTCTCAATTGGAATGGCTGGTTTGAGTGCACATCTCATTTTTTTTTGAAGAAGAAGATTGGACAACGCTGAAGACTTTTTTTTTTTTTTTTTTTTTTTTACAAGGTGGTCACCACTTATCAAGGGCTGGAATCCACTCAGGGATAAGGGTTATTGCGTGTACAGTACGTTAGTGTTGAGATTTGATAAAGTGTCTACTTAAGAGGGCAGTTTATCTGGAATTTGTTTATATTAGACTTGAAGACATCCAGGTTGTGTTGGACAACATCAATAACAATAATTTTAAAAAGCTGTAAGCAAAAAAATAAAAAAATAATTTCTGTCACTTATAGTAATGCAGAAACTACGAGACTCAACCAACAAGTTAAAAGTTGCTAACAACGAAGCAGGATTCTTCCTCAACGTCAACAAAACAAAGGTAATGAAAATAACACAGGCACCATGGTCTGGTGAGACGAAATTTAATTGTTTGGTTCTGATAGCCTTAAGCATGTGTGGCGGCGATAGAGGCTTGCCTTTTTTCTGTTGTTCTTGGCCTTCGGGCCGGGATCAAAGTGTAGTATCTGTTCCGGCAGATGCTGCACTTGAGATGGTTTGTGCCAGTCAATGGAGGGGAAACCCTCTATACTGGGACAATTATTATTTTTGGTAACCAGAGTGCCCCCTTTTTGCCTACTTTTAGGGGAGCTGGTTTTTACCTCACATTAAAAACGGCCTTGTGCCTAATTTGCTCAGTGGGGGAGCAAATAAATACCATCTGTTCCGGCAGATACTGCAAGCAAAGACCATATGTGGGGGCGACCCCACATATAAGACCTTGATCAATGTAGGGGTAACCCTTCATACCAATTGTCACTATCCAGCTCTCCTACTCCCCGGGGAGTTGGTCCCGATTTCCCCTTCACTCCTCACATTAAAAATCGGCCTTGTGCCTAATTTGCTCGGTGGGGGA
Source organism: Euprymna scolopes (assembly GCF_053919585.1). NCBI lineage: Eukaryota > Metazoa > Mollusca > Cephalopoda > Sepiida > Sepiolidae > Euprymna > Euprymna scolopes. The sequence continues at coordinate 9,162,196 of NC_136526.1, forward strand.
GCAAATAAATACCATCTGTTCCGGCAGATGCTGCACTTGAGATGGTTTGTGCCAGTCAATGGAGGGGAAACCCTCTATACTGGGACAATTATTATTTTTGGTAACCAGAGTGCCCCCTTTTTGCCTACTTTTAGGGGAGCTGGTTTTTACCTCACATTAAAAACGGCCTTGTGCCTAATTTGCTCAGTGGGGGAGCAAATAAATACCATCTGTTCCGGCAGATACTGCAAGCAAAGACCATATGTGTGGGCAACCTCACATATAAGACCTTGGTCAATGTAGGGGCAACCCTTCATACCAATTGTCACTATCCAACTTCCCTACTCCCCGGGGAGTTGGTCCCCATTTCCCCTTCACTCCTCACATTAAAAATCGGCCTTGTGCCTAATTTGCTCAGTGGGGGAGCAAATAAATACCATCTGTTCCGGCAGATACTGCAAGCAAAGACCATATGTGGGGGCAACCCCACATATAAGACCTTGGTCAATGTAGGGGAAACCCTTCATACCAATTGTCACTATCCGGCTCCCCTACACCCCGGGGAGTTGGTCCCCATTTCCCCTTCACTCCTCACATTAAAAATCGGCCTTGTGCCTAATTTGCTCGGTGGGGAAGCAAATAAATACATCCTGTTGTTCTTGGCCTTCGGGCCGGGATTAAAGTGTAGTATCTGTTCTGCAGATGCTGCACTTAAGATAATTTGTACCAGTCAATGGAGGGGAAGCCCTCTATACTGGGACAATTATTATTTTTGGTAACCAGAGTGCCCCCTTTTTGCCTACTTTTAGGAGAGCTGGTTTTTACCCCACATTAAAAACGGCCTTGTGCCTAACTTGCTTTTGTGGGGAAGCAAATAAATACAATAAAAGACATTGAAAGAGAGATAGAGAGAAATTACTAATACATTTTCACAAATATTTTTAGTATTTAAATCAAAGTGATGAAAGTAACACTAGCACCAAATGATGAAAATCTAATTGCGGAAAATCATAATGTTGAAAATGCAGAAGATTTAGATATGCGAAGGAATTAGAGACGCTCATAAACACAGCCATAATCTTCAGTCAGGATATCCGAACGGAATTCGGAATCGAAAACTGTGCATGGCTGATCATAAGAAGGGTAAAACTGGAAGCAAAGGAAGGTATGATACTACCCAACAAAATGGAGAGGAGGGTACTAGGTGAACATGATAGCTACAATTATTTTAATATTTTTTTTTTTTTTTTTTTTTTACATGGTAGTCAGCACTTATCAAGGCCCAGAAGCCACTCGGGGATAAGGGTTATTGCGTGTACAGTAATCAATGGGATAGAATCGTAGTAATCGTTAGTATTAGAGATTTGATAAAGTGTCTTACTTAAAGGTGGGGGGGGGGGCTGCGGTTTATCAGGAATTTGTTTATGTTGGACTTGAAGACATCCAAGCTGTAGTCAGGTGGGAAACAGGCAAACGGAAGAGAGTTCCACAGGCATGCACTTCAAAGAAAGAAGCTTTGTTCATGGAATCTACGTTTTGTTTTTGGCACATATAAAGAGTGGGGAAAATTATGGACAGTGGTTTCAGCTAGACGGGTAGAGTGTCTGGAAGCAGGCACTCAAAACTACGGTCAGGGAGGATGGGAAGACCGAGGATAGAAAGTTCTAACCCAACTTCCGCTGGATGAATGGTTCAATCTTCTCTTCCTCAACATCAGCGTAACAAAAGTAACAAAAGTAACGAAAATAACAGAAGGTAACGAAAGTAACACAGGTACCAAATGATGAAAATCTAATTGTGGACAATTAAAATGTTGAAAATGTAGAAGATTTCGACTTCCTGCGTGCAGTTTTCACAAACAAAGTAGACGACACCAATGAAGTAAGTCGACGTATTGTAATGGCAAAGAGAGCAATGATTGCGCCAACCAATATCTGGAAAGATAGATTCATATTTTTTTTTTTTTTTTTTTTTTTTTTTACAAGGTAGTCACCACTTATCAAGGCCCGGAAGCCACTCGGGGATAAGGCTTATTGTGTGTACAGTACGTTAGTATTGGAGATTTGATAAAGTGACTTACTTAAGGGGGCGGTTTATCAGGAATTTGTTTATGTTGGACTTGAAGACATCCAAGTTGTAGCCAGGTGGGTAGCAGGCAAACGGAACAGAGTTCCACACAGGCGTGCACTTCTAAGAAAGAAGCTTTGTTCATGGAATCTACGTTTTGGTTTTGGCACAGATAAAGAGTTGGGAAAATTATTGACAGTGGTTTCAGCTAGACGGGTGTTTATCATGAAAGATTGGCGAGGGGGGCACCAGAGATTGGAGCTCAGCCGAGCACTTGCCATGGAAATAACAATAAAACAAATACAGGCTCACAACGTTTCTCCTGTGGGAGGGACGTTGCAGGGAAGCCACAAAGCCTATTTTGTACTCTGTCAAGGCAGGATAGGCTGTTTTTCGCAGCTCCTGTCCAGATGTGGCAGCAGTACTCCATCCTTGGACGTACTTGGCTTTTATATAGATAGAGAATTGCATCAGCAGAGAGATATCTTCTGGAGCGGTAGAAGGATCCCACCATTTTTCCAGCGACCTTGGCAACAGACTTGATGTATGTGTTCCATTTCAGATCAGGAGTAAAGGTCAAGCCCAGAAACTTGTCAAAACACAGAGCCTCCCCAAGACGAGAGCCATCCATTTCACTTTCACAACGCACAAAGAAACGACTCCTGAAAGTTTCGGTATTCTGAATAACAACATACGGAGCAGAATGTTGGATCTTGGGTAATCTCCAAAAATACCGTTAGGGCTTACAACATGGCCGCCAGAAGAGTCACGTGATCCGGTAGGTGTATCAGAATTTTAGGTGGAATTTTTGACACCCTCAACAAAAAACTGCGAATAAAATATATAAAACTCATAATTTCTGTTTTTAAAGTGGGTTGTCAATTTTCTTTATGAAATATACTTCCAAAATAAACTATTACAGTCGTTTAAAACATAATAGAAGTATTATTTTTTATTTTTTAAAAACAATGTTCACAAAATGTCTACGCACGTTCGTAGACATTTTGTAAACATTGTTTTTAAAAAATAATACTTCTATTATGTTTTAAACGACTGTAATAGTTTATTTTGGAAGTATATTTCATAAAGAAAATTGACAACCCACTTTAAAAACAGAAATTACGAGTTTTATATATTTTATTCGCAGTTTTTTGTTGGGGGTGTCAAAAATTCCGCCTAAAATTCTGATACACCTACCGGATCACGTGACTCTTCTGGCGGCCATGTTGTAAGCCCTAACGGTATTTTTGGAGATTACCGGATCTTGAAGAAAGTCGACAAGAGGAAAATTGCTGTTTTTGAATTGTGGTGCTACCGTAGATTTCTTAGTGTAATGTGGGCGGACAAACGTACAAACGAATGGGTTCTGGTGAAGACTGGACCATGCCGAAGACTGCTAGACAACATCAATGACAGGCAACTGCAGTTTTTGGCCAAACAAAAGATCTGCTCTTTGCTAAAACCCCTGGCAAAAAAGGATGTGGAAGACCAAAATCAAGAATGTCTGACAACGTGAAGGACATCACGGACACTAGCATGGTTGAGTTGCTCAGAATGGCACAACTACGTAAAATAATATCAAAATCTGATTTTTATTTTTCTGTTGGCAGTGTAAAATTTGATCAATGTTTGAAAAAAAATTTTGCATGATTATCCCACCCCTCCCTGCCCGAAATTTCGAAAAGGGATTTATAAATAGAGATTTAGGAATGAGGAGAGGGGGGTTGAACACGAGAGGAAAAAAAAAAAATTATCAAGTTGAATGGGGATATCAATTTGATCATCATCAAACTTGAGCAACTGCTAAAAATGAAACAAGTTTTTACAAATTCTTTTTTTTTTCTTTTTGGTGGATCTGAAAATTTAATTTTTATTCCAAAATTTGAAAAAAAAAAAAAAAAAAAAAAAAATCCGATAATAAGTACTTATTACGTCATTTTCTTCAATTTTTTTTATTTTTTTATTTTTCTACAAATGGGTCACCACTTATCAAGGCCTGGAGGCCACTTGAGGATAAGGGTTAATGTGTGTACTGTAGTCATTGAGACAGTTGCATAGTAATTGTTTGTAAAAGTAATTTCGTATAATTAGATTATTTATGAGGACAACTGAACAAGAACTTGTTCACGTTAGACTTGAAGATAATGATATTGTAGTCAGCTGGAAAGCAGACCAGCGGAACAGAGTTCTGCAGGCGGGCAGTTCTAGGGAAGAATCTTTGTTCATTGGAATCCATGTTTAGGTTAAGAAACGATAGAGATTGAGGGAAATTATTGATAGTGATTTTGGCAAGACAAGTGTTTTTTTTTTGTGAAGGATTGGCGAGGGGGGCTACAGATTAGAGCTCAGTCGAACGCTTACCAAGAAAATAGCGAGATTTGACATAAGGGGTATTGAAATTTGGGAAAAGCTTTTTAATCAGTTTTTGGCCAAAAATTTGGCTGTCAAGCGATCAAAGTTCAACGATTTGACCTTTGAAAACTCTACCAAACTCCTCCGCCAATTTTGGGTTTACACACTTGAAATTTTAGATGTAGATAATTTGGACATGGGTCAAACTTTTTAAATTGATTTGAGACCAAAACAATAAATGTTAAGGGGGCCAAAATTGGGGTCAAAGTTAAAATAAAATTACCTCTGCGGTTTCTACTAAATTACTCAGACAATTTTTGGTCTTTGAAATTTTATATAAAGGGTATTCACACATAGAGCAAATTATGGACAGTACATAGGGCCCGAGCAAAGCCGGGTTGAACTGCCAGTATTAAATAAAATAAGCATTTCCATGATTCAACAAAAAAACGATTTCGCCATGTTTGTTTGCAACAATGACATAATCATAAGAAAAATAACTCATTTTTCTCCCAAATTGACCAAAGTTTTCAGAAATTAATTACCTCCCCTGTTAATAGGCATGCTATTTAGTTTATTCTGTAAGTAGAATTTGCTAATATCTTTGAAAAATATTTATTTATTTTTTTTTTACATGGAAGTCAGCACTTATCAAGGCCCGGAAGCCACTCAAGGATAAGGGTTATTGCGTGTAGAGTAATCAATGAGATAGTATCTCGTAGTAACCATTAGTATTGGAGATTTGATAAAGTGTCCTACTTAAGGGGGCGGTTCATCAGGAATTTGTTTATGTTGGACTTGAAGACATCCAGGTTGTAGTCAGGTGGGAAACAGGCAGACGAAAGAGAGTTCCACTGGCGTGCACTACTAAGAAAGAAGCTTTGTTCATGGAATCTACGTTTTGATTTTGGCACAGTGGGGAATATTATTGGCAGTGGTTTCAGCTAGACGAGTGTTTTTCGTGAAAGATTGGCGAGGGGGGGGGGACAAGGGATTGGAGCTCAGATGAGCACTTGCCATGGAAGTAATGATCAAACAAAGACAGGCTGGCAACGTCTTTTCTGTGGGAGAGAGGTTGCAGGGACGAGAAAAGGGCATCCCCCACTAAGCCACAAAGTCTATTTTGTACTCTGTCAAGGCAGGATAGTCTGTTTTTAGCAGCTCCTGCTTAGATTTGACAGCAGTACTCCATCTTTGAACGTACTTGGCTTGAAAATCAGTATTTTATTCTGTATTAAAATGCAGACCACCTCTCAACCAGCTATGTAAATAACTGCCATTAACGAGAGCTGACGTCATTTCTGATTACGAGATTTAGCATTTTTTCAAATGTAGATAAATACACTGAATTTAGTTTAAACTATGTAGTAATAACGTTGCATTTTTCGGAAAATTTTGCCCCTCCTCCATTGAAAAAAAACGCTGAGTTCACCCAGACATAATTGTTTTGGCCAATTTTTCAATATAACGAGAAAAAAACCCATGAAAACATTGTTGAACTCCAAATGATTTTGTGCTGTCATTCATTTAGTCATAGAGAGAGTGCTGTTTAAACTATAATCCCACTCACTCACTTCTTGGCATGCTTTTCTTCAAATTTTTTATTCGTTAAGCAACAAATTTTCAGATTATGCCAAAATTTTTGCTTATAGAATTTTTTTTAGATATAAGAATCGATAATTTTGATTAATTCGGAAATAAACAAAAACGTATTAATATGTAACCACTCACTAGACGGTATGTTTTTTTTTTTTTTTTTTTTTTTTTTACACAGTGATCACCACTTATCAAGGCCCGGAAGCCACTCAGGGATAAGGGTTATTGCAAGTACATTACGTTAGTGTGGAGATTTGATGAAGTGTTTACTTAAGGGGGCGGTTCATTAGGAATTTGTTAACATTGGACTTGAAGACATCCAAGTTGTAGTCCGGAGGGAAGCAGGCAGACGGAACAGAGTTCCACAGGCGTGCAGTTCTAAGAAAGAAGCTTTGTTCATGGAATCCGCGTTTTGATTTAGGCACAGATAAAGAGTGGGGGAAATTTTTCACAGTGGATTCAGGTAGACAGGTGTTTTTCGTGAAAGATTGGTGAGAGGGGACCAGAGATAGGATTTCAGACGAGCACCTGCCATGGAAATAACGATAAAACAAGGAAAGGCTCGCAACGTCTCTTCTGTGGGAGAGAGGTTGCAGGATAGAGAAGTTTAGTGGATTGCATGTTTGCGATGTATGTAAATGACTTGTGGAAGTTAGTGAGGAATAAACCTTTTCTAAACTAACCAAATTTGTATCTGCCAACTTAAGAGGAACTTGTTTACATTATATTTAAAGGCTACCATGTTGTATTCAACCGGGAAGCATGACAGCAGAACAGTGTTCCAAAGGGGGGGCAGTTCTAGGAAAGAAACTTTGTTCATGGAATCTGCATCTACATTTATGCACAGATCTCCTCCTTGGATTACCACCTTGTCGCAGTGAAGGAACTAGAGCGTTTCAATGATCCCTAGAGCTATGCTGGCGGGAGCAAAAACTCCTGGCAGGGCCACTCTTGCCAGAAAGGTCGATGGATAGAAACCAGACAAAGAGTGATCCCTGGTCCTCCAGGTTGGGGGTTGAGCATAGGGGCTAACGACCCTTTCTCATAAAACAATATGTTATGGAAACGGCAACAAAGAGAACCCCTACTTCAGTGTTGGGGGGGGGGGGGCTTCTGAGTCAAGTGAAGCTCGTTATGAACGCTGGTGGCCAAAGCCGAGACGACATTAACAGTAGGATGAGGGAGGACCTTAACACGACTAAAACCAAGATCAGACTGGAGAAGAATGGTGGAAAGAGAGAGGAAAGGGTTAGGGTTAAGCTATGCAACATTCTTGGGGTTCACTGGTTAGGCTGGCTCAGGATAGGCACAGGTGGAGGGGATTTCTTACTGCCCAACACACCACTGGGTGTAATAGTTGATGATCTGTATAGAGAGTGGATAAAATCATATATAGTGGTTGTAGCTAGTCGAGTATTTTTTTGTGTGAAAGTTCGGCAAGAGGGGGACCATAGATTGGAGTTCAGTCAAGCACTTGCCATGAAAATAGCAATAGAGAAGCTAGCAAGAAGAGAAACCAACCAAGAAATGGGAAATACCTATGGTTTGGTTTGGCTTTAACCACCTGGAATTTGATCTTTCCTGAGAAAAGTTAACGTCTCTTTAAACAGGGGTTCATGCTGAGAGCTGAAGCCTCTAAAAAAAGGTAACAGTTTTTCAAATTCAAGGTTCTCTTCTATAATTTTTTTTTTTTTTTTTTTTTTTTTTTTACAAAATTAATCCTGTGCAGAAACCTTTAGTTTGCCCTTTGAATAAACCTCCAACAAAAGAAAACTCAGCTAAAATGATGGCAGCAGCAACTGAAGCTCATGACTGGTGACGAGATCAACTCACACAAGTAAAAAATTTGAAAAAAAAATACTAAGATTAAGGAGTCTTAAGACCACAAAATGAGCCTCAATGAATGAGTTGAAAGCAACCATTGAAAGTAGATGTGTCAACATACCAATTGAACTGATTAGGAATGTTTTTGATTCAATCAGTGAGTGTTGTCAGCTGTTCATGAACCACAATGGCCAATAATTTGAACAATTTCGATAATTAGCTGGTTTCGATATTTGTTCATAGTATTTTGATGTCTCACACTTCTTTCCTATAAATGTTGGTTTTATGGTCATTTAAAGAGTGCATATATTTTATTGGGGCACCTTGCATATTGTTGGATTGCTACAGGAATAATAGGGACGTGCTCAGGGTAGAGTAAACAGTTTCAGACTACAGCTATTGTCTTTAGTGCGGTTTTAAGTAACGGCCACATCATGCCGCATTTTCAAAGTTGGTTTGAAAGTCAACACTAAAACGTACTTGGATGTGCTGAAGTGTGTGCTGATCCTCTGATGCAATCAAGTGGGGGTGCCAGCAGGATTCAGCGCCGGCCTACAAGTCTAAAGAGACCCAGGCTTGGCTTCAGAACGAGTGCTACGATTTTATACCCTTCCTTCACTCCCCCTCCTCCTCTGACCTGAACCTGCTGGAATACTTTGTTTGGTTCACAACACCAAAATTAGCCTGATCCCCTCCATCCGTTGAGTATTCACCGAGCTGCCACTGCCGGCTGTGTAAAAGGCATGCTCCTAGTTCCGGACCTGTATTGAGGCGGTGATTGAGACAGAAGGCGGCTACATTGAATATATGTCAGCTCTATTACAAAATCAAGTTACTTGAATTGATTTTGTCAATAAAAGTTTTAAAATAAAGCTGAAGTGTTGTTTTCTTTAGGGTTTATCGTTCCGCCCTGTATTTGTTGACTGATTAAAAAAGCACCGTCTTTAAGCTGTCGTTTTGTAAAGTAAAATAGTATTTTTTGCTGATATTCAATGCTTAACCTAGTTTGAATTCACCAACGAAAGAAAACTCAGCTAAAATGATGGCAGCTGAAGCTTATGACAAGATCAACCCGCACAATTAAAAAATTTGGAAAAATAAACAAAAAACATTAAGCTTAAGGAGTCTTAAGAAGAAATTAAAATTCATTGATGTCTAATGACTATGGATAAAATTCAATGCAAATCGGAATTATTTTAATTTTCAAAGTGTGAGATTGAGATACTAGGCCCCATAAAGATGCTTTGAAATATTTCAAAGAAACTCAAGGAATATTTATTAATCTATATAATTATAAAACTCAAATGACCTTGTAACGAATGATGTAACCCACTTTCCGGTTTACGACATCCGGTTGCGCATGCGCGCATAAACATTAACCCATAACAACGTAAACAAATAAACACAAATTGCTTCTTTTGCAGATTTTGACCTGCGCACTGAAATATTAACGTTATTATTTCGAAATTATTATTTAACATGGGAAGAGTGGGGGTGTTTTGCAACTATTCTTTATTTTCTATCTATATTTCTATTGCAACTATCGCTATTTTCTTACAACTAAACAACTTTAACCCATTGACAAACATAAGAATAATTGTAGTAAAGCCAAGACTACTACTACTACTACTACAACAACTCTCTATCCGTCCCTTTTCCTTCCTTCCTTCTTTTTTTATTTTTTTGTTTACATTTCTAGATACAAAATAGTTGTGTGAGAACAGTGAATTTGTTAACACATTTACTAACCTGTTTCAATATTAGTTTTATTTTATTTTATTTATTTAGGTTTTATTTTTTGGCTTCAGGTTTTATTATGTTTTTTTAGATTTTAAGTTTCTATAACTTGGTTGAAGGATTCCAATATGGGTTTTTCATTCTTATATTTCTCATCGGTAGGTTCATGTGCGCTTTTGCTGCTAAATGACTTTCGTCGGCATTCAATTCGTAGGAAAGTCATGTTTAATTTTCGATTTTTGAGCGATTATTCGGAAAAATAGGTAACCTTACATGAATAGGGAGGATTATTTTTTCATGTTTGAGTGATCCGTCCGTGATTTTTCATTTTAATATACTTTCATAGAAATGTTTCTGTTATGTAAAAAAAAACTATTTTCTTTACGTCACAAGTGTCACGCTCATACATGAATTCCATAGCTAATATAACATACTGACCCAACGGGTCACGGGTAGTCTAGTTTATATCTAAAATTTCACAAAAAATTACAGTCTCTTTTACTCCCTTCTTGACATAAAACAAAAGATTGCATTACCTATCCTTATAAGTTCCAAAATTCATAATGGTTGATGCAATGGCAGAGCAGAGAGACAGAGGAATAAGTGGCCATGACTGGCATGCGCCTGCTGCAAGAAAGCAATGGCCAAACTTGGAACCGTTGGATTTTAAGATGACGGTTATTATTATGCAAAGTAGGTGCTGTTCGAAGAAAAAGAAAGATTTTTGCTTCAGTTTGTGTTTGGACACATTTTAAAAGGGTGTCGGTTTATCCCTTTTTTTTTTTTGTAAAGAAGAGAAGAGTTGTGGATGAAGAGAAGAATTACTACTGCTGATTATATTATGAACTACCTTGGCCCTTCGGAAGACAAATATCCAAAAATTGGCCCAAAACATTAATTACTTCACCCACAACTGGGCAGTTTTCTACAAGGAGGGGGTTGGAGTTTTTTTTTTTTTTTTCTTGCGTCACCATTGTTGCAAGTCATCAGCCATCGATAGTCTTGTGGCGATTGAAGGTTCAATCCTCAGTACAGGCAATACTAAGAATGCAATTACAAATTACTTAAAACTTTTGGCACAAGATGGAACTGATTGTCAATCATTGTCTTTATAAGAGTTTTCTGATGGTTGAAGGTTCAATCCTTCCTTTAGGTGATAATAATTAAGAATAATATAATACCGTGTAACCCTGATATAAGAGATCATAAATATAAGAAAACCTGATATAAGAGCAATTTTCTCTGCACATAAGCATTTTTGGTACTGCGCTATTTTTAAATAGTTTTTTTTTAACTTCCGGTCAGATGACGGAGACATTGGAAAACATGTCACGTTTTTGTTTTTTTGTTTTTTCCTTCTTCACGTTACGGGTTCAAGCCTGCCTGCCTACTCCTATTTTTATTTTATTTCTCTCTCTCTACCCAAATTGCCTATTGTTGTCCCCCCACCATTACTACCAATTTATTTTTACCCAGACACACATACATACATACATACATACATTTAAACAGACATGTGAGATTTTTTTTTTCTCCCCTCCTACGCGTTACGGTTTCAAGCCTGCCTGTCTGCCACTACTACTATTTTTTTTTTGTTTCTCTCTCTCTACCCAAATTACCTACTGTTGTCTCGACCCCTCCCCGTTACTACTAATTTATTTTTACCCAGACAGGCAGACACACAAACATACATACATACATTTAAACAGACATGTGAGATTTATATAATAGACGAGAACACTGGTCTGGTTGTAAGCAATCGCAATAATAATTCTTCAGCTCAAAAATTCTAAGTTGTCAAGCACACAAATATGGCAAATTAGTACTAATGATGCTACTACTAATACCACTACTGATTATATCAATCAATAAAAATAGTAGGAGTACAAATAGTAGCGCTAATACTATAACAATAGTAGCAGTATACAAATAACTACTACTACTACTACTGATTATATCAATCAATAAAAATAGTAGGAGTACAAATAGTAGCGCTAATACTATAACAATAGTAGCAGTATACAAATAACTAATACTACTACTACTGATTATATCAATCAATAAAAATAGTAGGAGTACAAATAGTAGCGCTAATACTATAATAGTAGCAGTATACAAATAACTAATACTACTACTACTGATTATATCAATCAATAAAAATAGTAGGAGTACAAATAGTAGCACTAATACTATAATAGTAGCAGTATACAAATAACTAATACTACTACTACTGATTATATCAATCAATAAAAATAATAGGAGTACAAATAGTAGCGCTAATACTATAACAATAGTAGCAGTATACAAATAACTAATACTACTACTACTACTACTGATTATATCAATCAATCAATAAAAATAGTAGGAGTACAAATAGGAGCACTAATACTATAACAATAGTAGCAGTATACAAATAATGGAAATGCCTCTTCGCCTTTTTGATTTTGATGGTCACTACTACTAATACTACTACTACTACTAAGTAGTAATAATATTACAGGAGAACCCCGGGATACGACATTAAAAAATTAGTAACAAAATACAGTACAGTATATAATACACATTTATATACTTAAATAACAGTATAAATAATACCGTAAGGCGGGGCAAATACCGCAACCAGGGACCGGAAAAAACATTGTATTCCACGTCGTTACCTGCAAAAAAAAAAAAAAAAAAAAACGTATCCTAGGACCACGGTATTCCGAGGTTCTACTATACTGGTAATAGTGTCACAATTATATTATTCAAAAAAAAAAAAAAAGTCGCAGTAGTGTTAGTAGTGACTATAATAATAAAAAGAACAAAAGGAAATTAATACAGTATACGGTCCATGGTTGATAAAAATTTTCATGGAAACAGCTGGTAATTAAAGATTAAAAAAAAAAAATTCTAAAAATGCGATCGTAGATATAAAATTTTATATGAATCAAGATTTTTTTTTTTTTTGAAGTCAGCTCCGAATCCAGAGACCAAATTCTGAACGGAAAATTTGCTTCAGCAAAATCAATAGCAAATTTGCAAAGGGTAGAGCAGTCAGCAAAATGAACGGTTATAATTTGCAGCAAATTTGCATGGACTAAAAAGTGGCCCTTGGGTGGGTTTACTTTTGTCAGCCTTGTAACTCTCGCTTACCTTATTTTATCCTTTAGTCTTCACATTTCATAAACGATGCTTCTGACAAAGGGAGAAGAACTGCTGCTTTCTGGGTCGGAATCTATCTATCTATACAACACTTATCGTTGACTAGTTTTTTTACCTTAAAAATTTCTTTGCTTTTAATTTTCTTTTTTTTTGTGTTTACAGCTCCTTGTTTACATTGATGATGTCAGTTGATATCTGAGCTTGACAATGAATGCCCTGGAAAAGTCACTTCTGATTAATGTTTAGTTTTAAAATATGCAAACGAAGAAATGATTTGCGGCGATTTTAAATGGTACCTCTTCTTTTATCGTAAATTGAACTTTTAATTTTATTACCTCCCTTTGCAGGTGTAAAGTAAAATATTCCCCCCCGTAAAAATTCTTTCTTTTTTTTTTTATCTATGAAAGAAAAGCTATTGTTAAGATTGGATTTTTTCGATTTTCGATACCTATTGGGTAAATTTCTGTAAAAAAACATATCTAAGAACACTGCCAGACATATAAATTAGCTTTGTATGAACACACACACAAAGTGACTTTTATATAATAGTAGATATAAGGTAATATAGAGTGTGTGTGTATATATATATATATATATATATATATATATATATAAATGCTAAAATGTTTAGCATGATTATCTGATTATTTGCTAACAAGTTTTTCCTCTGATAAGAAGATTATCATTCTTTGAAACTTTGTGGATTAAGGAGCAACCAGCTTTGGAGTATTCTGCTGAATAATAAAACTTTTTGTAAATTTTTACTTTACAGCACTGTTTCTTATATATATATATATATATATATATATATATATACATTATTTAATTCAATCATTTTCAATGGATGAGTAGAGCTTAGTAGTTGTATGAAAATATATTTTTAACAAGTAAGCTATACAAAAATGTTAATGTTTCATTCTCAAAAGAAATCATCAGGTTAAATACTTAGCATAAATATATTTTCATACTACTCTCTCTCTCTCTATATATATATATATATATATATATATATGCTAAAAATTTTCAGCATCAGTCTACCTTTTTGTTTTCTCCCCCCGATTTCCATCCATTTTTGGGAAAATTCTACGATAAATAACCAATCAGCCATGGACCTTACACTATTAACACACGCAAAAAAAAAAGAAAAAGAAAATATTAAAACCATTCAATATTGCTCAACATCAATTAAGGATAGAGCCCATTTTAGAGTTTGAAACATATCTAAAATCATCAGTGTATTTACCGATGAAAGTTTACCAATCTTTTATAGATGCAGCTAAGAAAATAAAGACAAAATAATGAGAATGCTAGTCATACTATAAATAATACTAATAACAATTCTTTATCTCAAAAAAAAAATTTTTTTTATAACAATTTGTGACATACCAGTTTGTAATTTTTTTATTTTTTCTTTTACTCATGTTCACCCCTTACAAAGCATATCGCCACTTGGACTTGGGGTTACTATTTGGGGCCATGTCTAGGAAAGATTAACAAGATATTTGTTTATGTTACATTTAAACTTCTGCATATCAGTACAGCCAGGGAAGCAGGCAGCAGGAAAGGGAATTCCAAAGTCTGTTTGAAGGAAGAAACTATTGGAATAGAATAAAAAAAAAAATAATCAGTGTATTTACTAATGAAAGTTTACCAATCCTTTATAGATGCAGCTAAGAAAATAAAGACAAAAAAACGAGAATGCTAGTCATACGTAAATAATACCAATAACAATTCTATATCTCAAAAAAAATTTTTTTTTTTTTGTAACAATTTGTGATATACCAGTTTGTAATTTAACTCACTCCAGCACTCTTCTCAGTAGTTTTTAGTCGTTGATGCCAAGAAAAAAAAACAAAAAAATAAATTGATGGGCGCTTCTACACTATTGGGACAAAATTTCAGATTGTATTTTGAAGATGATTATATCCAAAAATTAAGAAAATAAGGTAGGAAATTTTTTATTAAAGAAAATTAAAAAAATAGAATTTGATGAAAAATGATCGTAAGACACAGGAGAGTTCAAAAGGGAGATAATTTTCCATTTCGATTTAAACAAGATGGCAGCAATTTTTCGTCTGCTAACACGATTAGTTTTTTTTTTTTTTTTTTTTAAATAATTCAGTAATATTCAGATAATTTCGACTGCATAATTTGGAAATTACCATTGTAACTTAATAGAATTGACAAAAAAACAATCAGTTGAAACCATTGTTTTTTTTTTTAATCCGAAAACTCCATTTATTAACTACAAAATCTCATCCCAATAGTTTAGAAGCACCAATTGAAGGCATGAAACAGCCACGTGAACATTTGGTATAGACTAGAAATTTAATTCATATCATTTCCAGGTTTCAGACAGTTATTCTAATTGTGGTTGTTGTCATCAACAATGTTTTGACGGCCGTACTCTCTAGCTTTCTTCAGGTACCTTCTGTCATAGTAACCTTTTACGATCATTTCAAACTTTGTTTAAAAAGTAATTTTATGAAGTGCAAGTTAAATACCATGACGTTTGGTAGAGTTTCGAATGAGTTAAAAAGAAAATATTTTTGTTGCGTTTTTTTTTTTTCAGTGCTTGTTGTTATAACTTAGACACTAATTGTATCTGGATTTGAATTCCCGGGACATTCAACTCCAAGCCGGACTTCAGTTCTGGGGACATTCAACTCCAGGCTGGATTTCAGTTCCCGGGACATTCAACTCCAGGCTGGATTTCAGTTCCCGGGACATTCAACTCCAGGCTGGATTTCAGTTCCCGGGACATTCAACTCCAGGCTGGATTTCAGTTCCCGGGACATTCAACTCCAGGCTGGATTTCAGTTCCCGGGACATTCAACTCCAGGCTGGATTTCAGTTCCCGGGACATTCAACTCCAGGCTGGATTTCAGTTCCCGGGACATTCAACTCCAGGCTGGATTTCAGTTCCCGGGACATTCAACTCCAGGCTGGATTTCAGTTCCCGGGACATTCAAATCCAGGCTGGATTTCAGTTCCCGGGACATTCAAATCCAGGCTGGATTTCAGTTCCCGGGACATTCAAATCCAGGCTGGATTTCAGTTCCCGGGACATTCAACTCCAGGCTGGATTTCAGTTCCCGGGACATTCAACTCCAGGCTGGATTTCAGTTCCCGGGACATTCAACTCCAGGCTGGATTTCAGTTCCCAGGACATTCAAATCCACTCTGGACTTCCCTAACCAAACGAAAGAGATACTCATACAAGTCGGATTGAACTCCCTGTTCTCAGATATTTACCTCTAAAGAACAAGTCCCGTCTGACGAAAGAGAAAGGAACAAAAAAAAAAAACATATTTCACATCATGTACAGCAGGTATTTCAAAATGCACTTGTGGTTTTGATTTTCTTCGAATATACATCATCCTGAGGAAGTCCCTTGAATCGGGATGAAAGGTTGAAAAACTCAAAAATATTTCTAGTTTTCCTTCTTATTCCCATAGCAAGAAATGCCTAATCACAAATTTTATGTATGTGAGAAACCATTTAAAATAAATAAAAAAGGAGTGACTAAATACAGGCAATTGGGTACAAGGGAGGAAACTCTACCACGTATGTAGCCTGACAAATTCTAGTGTGGATGAAATGCGCAATATTCTGTGTAGCTTAATTGCCATATATATTTTATAAATTACTATATATATATATATATATAAATAAATAAAAATGTTTAATTTCAACGTTATTTCACGCGGTTAATGGTAGCTGAATAGATATGGTTTTTGCCAGAGATGGCTTGTGTTGTCAACCTCGAATCTATTGACTGGTGTTAAGCGTGACACCCTGCACTGAAGATTCCCGAAAGGATGAAACACTAGTATATATATATATATATATATATATATATATACTTTGTTATAGGTGTATGTGTTTATAT
This sequence comes from Euprymna scolopes, assembly GCF_053919585.1. Classification (NCBI taxonomy): domain Eukaryota; kingdom Metazoa; phylum Mollusca; class Cephalopoda; order Sepiida; family Sepiolidae; genus Euprymna; species Euprymna scolopes. Next base: position 9,178,787 of record NC_136526.1, read on the forward strand.
ATATATATATTGGTTGTGCATATGTATATAATTATACAGGTGTGTGTGTGCATATATTATATATATATATATATATATATATATATATATATATTAGTTGTGTGTGTGTATATTATGTGTCAGGTCATGTCATGTGCTACTGGTACCATGTAACCCAGTACTACCTGTCTCATGGTCGGGTCACCAGCGACTAAACTGGTACCCCCACCAGACTTGTTTGGTTGGCTAGTCTCCCTGAAGGATTAAAAACAAGACCTTCCAAAGGGTGAATGAACCCTTTTTCGGGGTCAACAGCCAACTAGCACCGTGTGTGTTTGTGTGTATGTATGTGTGTGTTGGGGTGGAGAGGGTTCACGTAAGCCGTGGTGAAGGCAATCTTTCTAGGAGAAGCAAATCTCTGATTTAAAAAAAAACATATAGCGGGAGACAACTACCCGCATTAAGCTGGTCTGCAGTTTAACTTGTTGCTGGCTATCTTGCTCTTGCTTGTTACTGGATCTCAACATTTTGAACCGAGAGAGAGAGACTTAGCTGTCATACAAAGCTAAGACTCTGTAACATCATCTGTGTATAGATACTCCATCAGGCATTTGTTTATAAAAATGATCCTATGGCGATGGAAAAGTTGTGTCGCGTGGAGGCTTGAAATGCTGGAAGCATGTAATAATTGATCTCAATGACTGTCTTCAGTGTAATGCCTGCATGAGAGTGTGAATTCACTCACTGGTAGGACTATAAAAAAAAAAAAAAAAAAAAAAAAAAAAAAGAAAAAAGAAAAAAAGTCATTTTTGGGCTCATGGATTTTAAGTGTCTGAGGTGTTGGCACTCGTCTGACAAGACATTGCAATCATTATGTTATTATATATAGATATTAGTTGTGTGTGTGTGTATATAAATATAATTGAGTAAAATAAAATACAAACGACGTTATGCGAATGGGACAGAAAAACCTAAAATAAATAAATGGTAATCAACGTTTCGTCCTTATATCAGGGGACATCATCAGGATTTGGTTAAAAAAAAATGCTGAAGAAACAGGTTACAGACCACATGTGAGTGAAGAAGGAAAGAACTTTACGTTCCTTTATACTCTGGAAAGAATTTATAAATGTGCGTGGAGAAAGGTTGGATTATTCTATGTACATATACAAACTCGTGTATATATATATATATATATATATATATATATGTGTGTTTGTGTGTGTGTGTGAATCGATAAAAAAAAATTTTTTTTCTTTTTTTAATGCATTTTTATTTTTATTTATTTGTTAGTTAATATCTTGTTTATTTTGTTGAAATTATATGAAGAGAAACAGTTAAGGATTATGGACTAGTAACCCAGGATCTACATTCATATTTTGCTTTTGATTATTATATTTCCTGTGATGGGGGCTAAATTGTAGAATCCTTTTCTTTGCATGATCGCACTAGTATTTGAAATGAGTGTTGATTCTGGAAGTCTTCGTTTAGCTTTATCTTGAACAAATTTGATTATTTTTGCATGTACAAAGCTGAACGAGTGAACACGTTCAGCACAGCGGAAGAAAAGTGCGTTTAAGGAGTTGCAGTTCTTTATATCTCTTTTATATTCTTTGAGTTTCATTTCTAACTTACATTGTGTTTCTATTTTATTTCTAAATTACCTTGTGTGTCTCCTATGTATGCCTGGTGGCAGTTATTAGGGATTACAAGGCGTTGGATGTGTAGGTTTTGGTGGAGTGCCTAGGAGTTTTTAATGTTTAGTTTATTGTTAAAGAAGTTGTATGCATCGTATGTATACCAAATCCGTTAAGGATGTTGCAAATTGTATTATTTGTATGGGTTGGAATGAGAAGATATCAATTTCGTAGGGATGTGTCTATTGTTTTATGTTTCTTTTTGTTTAAGTTAGAATATATTTTTGTGGCTTTTTAAGTCGGATATTGTAATGTTTTTAGTGCATTCGTGATAAGTTGAATTTCATCATCAAGATATTGGGGACTATAGATTCTAAAGGCATGTAAGAAAAAAATAACGATGAGTTTTTATTCTATCGTTGTAGTGTGAGTAGCCGTGTAAGTAATCGTTCTTATGTGTAGTTTTTCGATCTACTTTGAACATTAGATCATTTTTCTGATCTTATGATATGTACATCTAGAAAGTGTAACGAGTTGTCTTGTTCGGATTCGTGTGTAAATTTTATAGCGGGTTCGACTGAATTTAGTTTACTCTTTAGTTGTTCTATTAGCACATTTACGGGGAGCAAAATAAGGATATCGTCGATGTAGCTAAAGTATGTAGTGTTTGAAAGTAACCTTAATTTGAAGGAGCTGGTTTCTAAGAATTCAAAAAATAAGCGGGATAGTACTCCACTAACTGGGTTTCCAATGGGTGTCCAAATTTTTGTCTGTAAGAAGAATTATATATATAACTACTTCATTTACTCACATAAAATTAATATACGAAAGTATAGATTTATGCGTAAACTTTAAGTATTTACTTCAAAAGTGCTCAATACATAGGTAGAGCTAGTTAGTAATTTATAAAATATATATGGCGATTAAGCTACACTGAATATTCGGCGTTTCATCCACTCTAGGACTCCTCAGGCTTATGCGCGAATTCTGTGGTTGTTTATTGTTTTTATATGGTCCTCTTCTATTGAGGATTTAGTTAGCCAATCAGCTTTCTAGTATCCACCGCGCTCCTAGAGTGGATGAAACGCTGAATATTCAGTGTAGCTTAATCGCCATATATATTTTACAAATTACTAAAGAGCGCGGTGGATACTAGAAAGCTGATTGGCTAACTAAAATCTCAATAGAAGGATGCGTATATAAAAACGACAGACAACCACAAAATTCGCGCATAAGCCTGAAGAATCCTAGAGTGGATGAAATGCGGAATATTCATATAGTCTGGCTACATAATGTAGCCAGACTTTGTGGACATCCTGTGTATATATATATATATATATATATATATATATTTGACTGCTTTTATGCTATTGTTTTCGGGATGGCCTTCGAGCCAAGAATACATTGTAGTATCTTTTCTAATGCTACACTTCGCCGTTTCTGTCCTCATTTAGTGGATTAGTCCAAATTTTTGTCTGTAAAAGGAATTATTGAATTGGAAGACGGTTATATCAGTAAAGAGTTCAATTATTTGTATCAATGTGTCCGGTAAGAAAGGTAGATCGATATTAATTTTATTTAGGTGTTCATGGAGTAAGGCATTTTTTAATTGCGACATTCGTATACAAGGAAACTATGTCCAAACTGTGCATGGTTTGATGTGGGCAATGGCTTGTGTTACCTATGCGTGACACTGCCGATGTTTGATATTATGGCTTGCATGGGGATGTTTTCTTTATGTGTTTTGGGGAGACCATATAATGTGGGGGCAATAGGATGGTACTCAATATAATCTGTCCATTTTTTATCGTTTTTTTTAATAAGTTTTTTATTGTTTTTTATAAGTTTTTTATTGTTTTTTGTTTTTTACAAGTTTTTTTTATTGTTTTTTATAAGTTTTTTAATAAGTTTTTCTATTGTTTTTTACAAGTTTTTTTAATTGTTTTTTTACAAGTTTTTTTTATAAGTTTTTTATTGTTTTTTTATGGATTTATTGATGGCTTCAATATCTTTATGTATGGATTTTAAGTTTGTCGGAGCATATGTGTCTGAAAGTGTGTGCATTTTTTTCCAAATATGTATTATCTATAATTACTTTATCTGCTTGTGAGACGATGATGTCATTATTTTTTATTAGATGTTGTTAAGTGTCTGTGTATCTCTTGGATGATGCGGATTCGTGAGGTGTCGTTATTGAATTGATTCCTTGTATGAAACCTTTTAAATACTAGCACGATCATGCAAAGAAAATGATTCTCCAATTTAGCTCCCATTATAGGAAATATAACAATCAAAAAGCAAAACATGAAATGTTTCTCCTTATATGATTTCAACAAAATAAAGATATAAAAAATAAATATGATTTCAACACAACATAAAGATATTAAATAAATAAAAATAAAAATGCATTTAGCAAAAAAAAAAAAAAAATTATCGGTTCAGTAAATATGCATGGATATAAGTCTGTAGTCTGTTTCTTCAGCATTTTTCCAACCAAATCCTGATGATGTCCCCTGATATAGGGACGAAACGTTGATTACCATTTATTTATTTTAGGTTTTCTGTTTTCATTTGCATAAATATATATAATTATAAATGTGTTTGTATATAGATATATTAGCTGTATATATAATTATACATGTGTGTGTGTGTGTATATATATAATTATAGATGTGTAAGTATATATATCTCTAATTATACATATGTATATATATAATTATACATGTGTGTGTGTGAGTGTGTATATATATATATATATATATATATATATATATATATATATACATACACACACACACACACAGTGTGACCACAAAAAGAAAAAACAAAAGCTAAATGGAGGCCATCTAGAACATATGCTGTAGAACGGAGAAAAAAAGGGCAAAGACCCTAGTGTTTTGATGCGATGTTTTGAATATAATAAACTAGTTATGACCAAAGTTTAATTTCATTCGGACAAAACACTAAGAAACGGGGCCTAATTAGAGTTGGGGCCCGTTTTTTTTTTGGTCACCCTGTATACACAGTGTATATATATATAGTAAGTTATGAAAATATATATGGCAATTAAGCTACATAGAATATTCCACGTTTCATTCTTATGAATGAAACGCGGAATATCCTCTGTAGCTTAATTGCCATATATATTTTTATAACTTACTACCTAGCTCTATGTATGTATCGATCACTGTTGAAGTAAATACTGAAAATTTACGCATAAAATTATATCTTTAAATATTAATTTATGTGATTAAATGAAATATATATATATTAGTTTTGCATGTGTGTGTACGTATATATATATGTGCGTGTGTGTATATATATATGTGTATATATATATATATATCCTCAACAATTAATTTGCAAATATATGTGTGTGTGTGTGTGTGTGTAAATATATATGCGTGTGTATATATATAAATATATGTATGTGTGTATATATATATATAAATATATGTATGTGTGTGTATATATATATGTGTGTGTGTGTGTGTGTGTGTATATATATATATAAATATATGTATGTGTGTGTATATATATATGTGTGTGTGTGTGTGTGTGTGTGTGTGTGTGTATATATATGTGTGTGTGTATATGTGTGTGTGTGTATGTATATATATGTGTGTGTGTGTGTATGCATATGTGTGTGCGTGTGTGTGTGTATATATATATGTGTGTGTGTGTATATATATATATGTGTGTGTGTGTATATATATATATGTGTGTGTGTGTATATATATATATATGTGTGTGTGTGTATATATATATATATATATATATATATATATATATATATATATATATATGTGGTGAAGGCAACCTTTCTAGGAGAAGCAAATCTCTGATTTAAAAAACCATAAAGCGGAAGACCAGTACCCGCATTAAGCTGGTCTGCAGTTTAATTTGTTGCTGGCTATCTTGCTCTTGCTTGTTGCTGGATCTCAACATTTTGAACCTAGAGACAGACTTAGCTGTCGTACAAAGCTAAGACTCTGTAACATCATCTTTGTATAGATACTCCCTCAGGCATTTGGGCTCATGGATTTTAAATGTCTGAGGGAGTGGCGCTCGTCTGACAAGACGTTGCAATCATCGTGTGTGTGTGTGTGTGTGTGTGTGTGTGTGTGTGTGTGTGTGTGTGTGTGTGTGCATATATTCTCAACAATCAATTTGCAAATATCAACTTCATGTTGAGTGGAATAGAGATACTGTATATTTCTGTGTATAAGACAACCTTTTAAAGTAAAAAAATCATCTTTAAAAACCTATATTTCATAAGACACCGGATGTTGCAATCTCTAGCCTAGACTAAGCAAGCATCGTTTCGTGATTTAGAAGTCGTTTTATACAGCCGATATATCTGACGGTCGCTTTATATGTCGAAATATACTAATCAATCAACAATTTGCAAATATCAGCTTAATATTGAGTGGAATAAAGATACTGTATATTTAGGCGTACAAGACGACCCTTAAAGTTTAAAACATCTTCTTTAAATAAACATATTTCATAAGATACCGTGTGTTACAATCTCTAGCCTAGGCTAAACAAACATCCGAAATATGATAAATTTATTAAAATTTGCTCCAATTTTGTACCTTGTCTTAATCTGATAGTCGCCTTATACGCAGAAATACATGGTTAATACATACATATATTAGTTTTAGGACGATTAATCAGAATCGGAAAAAAAAAAAAAAATCAGAACTTTAGAAAAGTATCGGAATCGGTGTGAGAAAAAAGTTTTCCTATTTTACGATTCTTTTAATTGTTTTTATTTATTTGTTTTTGCTTCAAACATAATTTTTTATGGTTCATATTAAGCGATGAAATAATGAATATTTATTGATTTTATCAGTAAAACCTATAGATCAACCACGACAATTGTATTTTTATATCTGCAAAATATATGCACATGTTACATGGGTCTATACAGTAATCGACCCCTCCTCGGAATCTTTAATTGTATTGGAATTGGGAATTTCGGACAGAATCGGAAATTGTATTGGAATTGGGAATCTTCCCATCATTAATATATATATATATATATATATATATATATATATATATGCACACACACATATTACTATTTCATTCCTCCTTAAAATCAACTCTATTTCTAGAAATTTATAAAGAATCGGAATTGTATTGGAATTGGGAATTTCAGAGAGAATCTGGAACTGAGAATTTTGGACAGAATCGGTAATTGTATTGGAATTTCGGGGAGAATATGGAATTGGGCATTTCGGACAGAATCAGTAATTATTGTATTGGAATTGGGAATTTCCGACAGAATCGGTAATTGTATTGGAATTGGGAATTTCGGAGAGAATCGGAAATTGTATCGGAATTGGGAATCTTCCCATCACTAATATATATATATATATATATATATATATATATACATATATTACTATTTCACTTAATCTTTAAGAAGATATAATTTTATGCGTGAATTTTCAGTATTTACTTTAACATTGCTCAATATATAAGTAGAGCTAGGTAGTAAGTTATGAAAAAATATATGGCAATTAAGCTACACAGAATATATTACTATAGAAAGATAGATATAGGCACATAGATTTTAATGATTGAAAATATCTTTCAAATCAAGTTTGAAATAAAAAGTATACAAAAATTCTGATTTGAAAAATTACATTCTGAAAAGAATCAGCACTTATTGTTTGATGTAAGATAAACACTATCTTGAAACAGCTGTAAACAACAATAATAGCTAATCTTCAGTCGATGTAACTGTTGAAATAACTTCAGTTGCCGATGTTTCCTTTCTAAAAAAAAAAATAAAATAAATTCGTTCTTGCAGCAGTTGCTTCCAGGTAGTTGTTAAACAAAATGCCTGTCGTCTTCATTTCCTTCCTTCTTATCCTCTTCCCACACCGTTTTTATCCCCCCCCCTCCATCACATAATCTGTAAACACGTGATTCGGGTTTGGTATAAAAGCTCAGTCAATCTTCATGGTATCTCTCTTTCAGATCCCACCTCAAGGTAAGTTCATTGTTGTTGTCATTTTTATATGTACAGCCACACGAGGCACAAACACATGGGCACTTGCTTCTTTAATGACTATCATAGTAATCTCCAACCTTCTTCACGTGCATCTTGTTGAACTCGGGAATTTTTCTGTCAAACTCGGTAATTTGGACTGAATTTCGAGCGGCACCCTTTATTTACTTTACGGTGGTAGCACGCTCTTGTTCCATCAGCCATGACTGAATAGTTCTTTCTTAGAACTGCACGGCTGTGAAACTCTGTTCCGTCTGCTGTTTCCCACTTGACTACAACCTGGATGTCTTCAAGTCCAACGTTAACAAATTCCTAATGAACCGCCCCCTGAAGTAAACACTTTAAATCTCCACACTAACGTATTGTACTTGCAATAACCCTTATCCCTGAGTGGCTTCCGGGCCTTGATAAGTGGTGACCACCGTGTAAAAAAAAAAGGTTCTAAATAATTCGCAATTGTATTTTTCCGTCGCCCACACAGGAGAATATCACTTTTTACAATTGATTTTTTTTTCTAAGTACTCTAACGACTGCGTCATGGGTCCTTGCGGAGTTGGACGTTACATCGGCCGAAACGTTGTGAAAATCACACTCAGGATGAGAACAGTCGTCCGATGAATACAAATAATACGGAGAACCAATCCTCATCTAAAAAATTTCAGAAATGTTATTCCAATATTATTCAGGATTCCGATACAATTGCCAATTTTGTACTAAATTCCCGATTCCAGTCTATAATATAAAAGCAAAAATGTATGTGTGTGTATGTGCACTGTTTTTTGTATCTTTTTCAGGATTGGGGGGGGGGGTCGCTGGGAGAGGTCACTAAATCTTACAACTTTTTATACACTGTCTAGATTATAATATGTCTGATTTACAAAACAACATTGTCTGAATCTTTTATTATGTTACAAAATTTGTGATTTCATTTTCTCTACTTCTATGGCATGATATTTGACTTAGAAAACCACACATTGACGTTCGTTTAACCACTTGCTTTTTTAAACGTTTAATTTCACCCTTCCTCACTTCTCTGCCCGTGTAGCATCGTGGTAAGTTGTCAAGCTATTCGCCTCAAGGCTACGGGTTCGAGCCTACCTCCCTACCAAAATTTTTTTTTTTTTTTTTTTTACACCCGGGCAATACCACGCACCCCCGCAAGTTCTTTATTAATCTCTAAATATTTAGCTATAAAGTTCCCTTTTTTTTTTTTCATGATTACCGTAAAAACACAGGTGTAATGTGCACATATTTTCTCAGATAAAAAACACATTCGTGGGGGATGATCAATCCGTTTCAGTTTTACTGGTCGTTTAGAATCAGTAAATATTTATTAATTCATAATAAGCAGTGGAAAATTTTATTTTAAACAAAATCAAAGATAAAACATAATTAAAGGAATCGTTTTCGGCATCGGAAAATAGATACTTACACATTTTTCTGATTCCGATACCCCAAAAAGTTCCGATTTTTTTCAATTCCCGATTCCGATTAATCATCCCAATGGGGCCCCAATTTCGAATCTCGCTATATTCAGCAACTCTGAGGAGTCGTAGACAACGAAGCACGTGTCAGTGGATAATTATATTTTAAAAACAATATATATGCCATTCCCAATGTGGGGGTACCAAATTCGTTGAAGGAAAAATTATTCCCAACTTGCATTTAGGTAAAAATGCACTTTCATATATATAATTGAATTCAAAAACAAATAACATCTATATATATATATATATATATATATATATATATATTTATTTACCAGTGGTGAAAAAAAAAAAAAAAACGGACTAAAGTGCTCAATGTGTAGTCAGAGCAGTATATAGGAAATTTATTACTGTGAGTCCAGAATGAGTTTACAAATTGTTTCAACTAGAGGAAAATCCTCAAAGAGAGTAAAAATTCAACTAGCATCATCAGAATTCATAGATGGACTAGGTGTCCATGGATAGAATTCATAGATGGACTAGGTGTCCATCTATGAATTCTGATGATGCTAGTTGAATTTTTCCTCTCTTTGAGGATTTTCCTCTAGTTGAAACAATTTGTAAACTCATTCTGGACTCACAGTAATAAATTTCCTATATATATATATATATATATATATATATATATATATGTGTGTGTGTGCTTTGGTAACAAGTCGTTATTTATGTATGTCTGATTAAACAAGACAGTTTGTCTTTTTCCCAATTTTGCTGATAACAATAAATAACTAAATAAATAAATTATAAAATTAAAATTCACACAAATGACCGACTAAAACATTAAGAAAAGTGTCAAAAATAGGCTCTGGATGATGGAACCCCCTTAATGTGTGACCTTAAGGGGAAAATGTCACATAGTCCACTACACAATTCAGGTCATTACCTTTCTAACAAGCCTTCATTTGTTGAATTCTGATCAATAGTCGTCGAGATTTGGAACTTATAAAATTACCAAAAAGGTGGTATATTTATCTATCTCTCTCTCTCTCTCTATATATATATATATATGTCTGATTAAATACGACAGAGTTCATCCTTTTTCCAATTTTGTTGGTAATCTTTTCTATTCGCCATATTCATATCCAACAATTAATAACTACATATAAAAATATTTAAAAAATAAAATAAGAAAATCAAAAATAATCCACCTGTACCCACCTTACACCTACCTATGTAACCAATATCAAATAAAATAGCATTAACTATAAATATACCTAAGCTTCAATAAAGATAAACAACAACAACCATTCCTGAGGATGATCGGAAGTACCGATGGAAAGCGCTAGAAGAAAATGGCTGAACAACAACCACTGGGCGCCACACTATATAACCTACCAGCCGAAACAAGAAAGACCGCTTGGCGATTAGAAAAGATATATATATATATATATATATATATATATATATATATATATATGAATATAATTTGAGGTTGCTATTTTTCAAAGGTAGGGTAACCAGTGAAATATAACAAGGTTTATACAAGAGTGCTCAATACAGCAGTAGAGCAAGTTACATTTTATATTTGTCTTTACATAAGCAGTAGTTTGTTGCTACACAGTCATGAGCATGTTTCGGTCTACTAGTATTTACTAACTAGAGACCTCATCAGGCAACAACCCTTATTTTCGAAAACGGAATTCTAAATGGCATTTAGAATTCCGTTTTCGAAAATTTAAAATATATATGGATATATATATATGGACAAATTTAAAATATATATGGATATATATATATATGGACAAATTTAAAATATATATGGATATATCTATACTCGTAGCCACATTGAATACTGAAATGCTCATATCATAACTTGATTAAAATTTGCACATTTTTTAAAGATTATAATACTATTCTATGGTTAAAATTTTATGACAGTTGGTAAAAAAGAGCCTATATTTTCAAATTAATAAACTATGCCCAAATTTGCCTACATTTGTATATATAATGTCCTGCAGGCCAGCTTCAGTTTTGCTGCTCCGGTTGTCTCCCCTGTTCCTTGTCAGGCCACTAATATATATCTCATGTCTGGATTTCACAGCAAGTTAGAATTAGTGACAGCCCTAACATGTGCTTACCAACCTTAAACCTACCTATATAAGCAATATAAAAATAGAATTAACTATATAAATACACCCAAGCCTCGATAAAGAACAACAACCACCACTCCTATATAACCTACGAACTGAAACAAGAGATAGACTGCTTGGCGAATAAAAAAGATCATCAGCAAAATTGGAAAAAAGACAAACTCAGTCATGTTTAATCAGACATATATATATATATATATATATATATATATATATATATATATGTAGTAGAGATTTAGAAGGCTGTCACAATGCAAGGAATGAAATATAGTCCTTGTTGGTAAGAGAAGACGAGAACAAGTGGTGATTTTGTCTTTTCTTACCAAAAACGACTATATTTCCTTCCTCGCATTGTGATAGCCTTCTAAATCTCTACTACATACCTATCCCACACAATGCTTCAAGCAAACTACATATCAATCCTATATATATATATATATATATATATATATATATATACAGAGAGAGAGAGAGAGAGAGAGAGAGAATAAAGTACAACAGGAAATATACTACGACAAAAAAACATCTGAAGAAGGCCAGAGAATACAGCATCCGCATCATCTGAATCTATGATAACCACGTGGATGAAGATAACAGTACAAACCTGGTAAATGATGCAAATAACAGCAACACCTCATCTCAGAAATACCGTCAAATATTAGAAATTTTAGTTGAGGAAAGGGGGGGAGGGGAGGGTTGGTTATCTTGCATGAACACAGGAATAAGTGACCATATCCGGTCAGAGATAGAAAGAATAACCAACAACTCCACTGGTAAAAACGGGGGGGGGGGAAGATGTTTGCATTGTCAAGCCAAAGGAAGAGAAACCCTAACCACCAGGGCAGCTCAGTAGACATCAGAGTTCCTCAAAGAATGCAACGCGGGCTTTGCTCGACGTAGATTTGATCTGTAAAAGAAAAAAAAAAAAAAGACATTTGAATAACAGATAGAGAAAATCTCTGTAAATAAAGTATAGGATCTTCTCATTATGATTATGGGCCGTACAGAAGGATTGACTCTATGCAGGCTTTAAAGACCTTGGTCTTGGTTTCTTTCTTGATTGAAGATTTCTATACTTTCTCTAAAGAATTAAGTGCACTCCATGCTAGAACGATCCTTATATTCATATCATGTTCACTTCTAGAATAGCCTCTCAGGTATTTGAAGTTGTCAACACAGTCAATTTCTGATGCAGCTGATGAAGGCAACTGTAGTCCTTCATGGTGCTTTATGCTACAGCGTTGTAATATTCCAGCCAAAATAGGAAATAGGGTTTGTCATAAAAGAACACAAATACTGTAAATTATAATTTACAAGAATTTTTTGTTCGACAGGATACTCAAAAATGAATATTAAGATTTCCTTAATCTGCAGAGTTTCAAAGAAATGCATTTTTTTTTTCATCAGATGCAAGACATTAGGAAATGATTATTACAGCGAAGCTATGAATTTGCTGGTACTTGCATAAATCGAAACTGCATTTTATGAAAGTTAGTCATAAATGCAAAAATAGTTAGCGTGAAGTGGATACAAGTAATGAAAAAAAACCAAAAAAAACAAGCTCTGCGCGTGTGGTCCTCGTCTGGTGCTGCATGTGAGATGACGCCACAAAATATTCGAACCATGGGTTTGAGGATAGGTCCGTAGATTCAAATTCTTGTAACGCAGAGCCAACCCTCTTTTCTTTAGTAGCATGTTTTCAACACCTGAAGAAGGTCGTAGGTTGCAGCGACCGAAACGTAATAATAATTATAACTGCAACTCCTGAAACTGTCACTTAATATGTCCATTCCAGGTCCCTGCTTCCCCAACAGTACTGACGTGCAGAAGTTCAAGTGTAACGTGAACCGACACCTTGCTGCCCAAATCCCTACATAGTACCCCAGTAGTTGTTGCCCCTGATAGTAGCCCCCTACACCAAAGTGGCAATTTGCCTTGTTTGGGGTGAAAATGTAATATCTTTAGGGCAACACTTTTATCGTTCCACCCTGTATAAATATCTGCCACACCTTGGTTATTTCAGCTGACTTTGTGTGATAAAGGAGCCACTTTTTGGTGCTTCTTGACTTAACGACCCCAGCTAAAAGTTGAAAGATTGTTACTATAACACTAAGTTTCGGACTATTATTCTCATCTTAAGCATTATTAGCACAACATTTCGGTCGCTGCAACCTGCGACCTTCTTCAGGTGTTGAAAACATGCTTCTTTTTCTCTACTAAGTAAAAAAGAGGTGGCTCTGCATTACAAGAATTCGAATCGTGGGTTTGAAGGTGGGTCCGTAGATCATAAAGACGGTTCAATCTTCAGGGGTCACTAAGATATTTTTTATGACTCAGTTTTTCGGAATATCTATACTAATTGTTAATAGCAGTGAAAAGAATGTTGTACGAAACAGAGGATCGATACCCATGTGTTTTTTTTTTAAATATAATGCAGGGGGGGGGGGAATCTTTATGATCTACGGACCCATCCCCAAACTCACGGTTTGGATTCTTGTACTACAGAGCCAAACTCCTTTCCTTAGTAGAAAAAAAGATGCATGTTCTCAACAGCAAAGAAGATCGCAGGATGCAGCGATCGAAACGTTGTGTTAATAATATATATAAATATATATATATATATATATATATATATATATATATATACGAGCAAACAGTTAATAAAACATGTTAAAAAACACTTTGAAATTCTAACCGTGGGTCTGTAGATTGGGTTTGAATTCTTATAATGCAGAGCCAACCCTCTTTTCCTTAGAAAAAAAAAAAAAAAAGAAGCATGTTTTCAACACCCGAAGGTCGCAGGTTGCAGCGACCGAAACGTTGTGCTAAAACACCCAAGATGAGAATAATAGTCCGATTAATCAACATAACACAAGCATTAACATCCCATCTCAAAAATTTAGAATTGCAAAAAAACGGTCTACTCAGTCATAAACTCAACTGCTAAAACTGTCGCTAAATATATCTTTAGGGCAACACTTTTATACTTCCACCCTGTATAAAAAAACCAAACTCCAACACATTTCTTATTGGCTTTGGGTGTGTGTGCATGACACCATCGTGGGAAAGAACCTAAGCGTTACGTCTTCTGTTGAGGCTGTGTACCATCAGCTGCGGCTAGCTCGTCCCGATCTGCTCCGAGTCACAACCTACCTTCCATTGTATCCAACTCAAAACTTGTTAACTGTAATAAACTCAAGACTGTCCCTACTGTAGTAAACACATTCTCAATCCTAACACTGACCGTAAATATATTAACTTCCATTGTTCAGTCCTTTTATCCCACTTACTGCCTCTCCTTGATTAACAATGATATTTCAGTTTTTATTTTGTATGACTGAACAACTTCCTATGCCATTGTTCTGCTGCTAAACTTATTTCTGTTTTTTTTTATACAGGGTGGAACGATAAAGTTGTTGCCTTAAAGAAAACAACACTATAGATTTATTTTAAAACTTATTGAAAAAAAATTAATTCAGGTAACTTGATTATGTAGTAGCGCTGACATTTATTCAACTTGGAGTATGCCTTTTCCTCAAGCACTAGCAGGAGCTCGGCGAATACTCGGCAGATGTTGGAGATTAGGCTAGCTTTGGTGTTATAGGAGATCATGTTGGTGATGTTCTCAACATATGACCAAACACAGTAGTCCAGGTGGTTTAGGTCAAGGAAGAAAGGGGACCAGTAAGAGAAGGGTACAAAGTCGTGGTACTCCTTCTGACACCAAGCCTAGGATTTGCCAGCGGCCACCTGATTGCACCAGGGGATCACCACACTCTTCAGCACATCCAGGTACACTTTGGTGTTAACTTTCAAACCAACATTGAAGATGTGAGATGGCCTTCACTTAAAACCACACTGCTGGCAATGGTCCTGTTGTCATAACTTGGATCAGTAGAGAGCATGAGTTGTACAGTGGCGCATCTCTGCTCTCGCTCGTTGAACATTGTGTCACTTTCAGACATGATAGAAGGCTCCTATCGCTCTTGGGATTTCCACACAACTAGCCAACTAGTAAATGGTTTGCAACAACAAAAAACGGTTTTCATCAAATGGAAATGAAATCCTGTTGTCTTTTCTAGGGCGACAATTTTATCGTTCCACCCCGTACATACTTGTCATGGGAAGTAAGATTCATGTGAGTTTGGCTAGCTAAATTTGTTCGTATAACCTTGTAAATGGTCTAAGAACGTAATGATCTGAGCTGATGCTACCAACACTTCTGCCTGTCTGTGTCTCTCAATTCTCAAGTTAGAAAAATAAGAAATTAATTCTAGCTAGGTAATCTCTCCATCAATGAATAAACACTTTACATAATATGATATTGCTCGTTGACCATTGTGTCACTTTCAGACATAATAGAAGGTTCCTATCACTTTTGGAATTTGTACACAACCGCCCAACTAGTAGATGGTTTACAACAACAACAAAAAAAATAAAATAGTTTTTATCAAATAGATATGGAATCAGGTCATCATTTCATCAAACGGAAATGGAAGCAGGTCATCATTTCATCAAACGGAAATGGAATCAGGTCATCATTTCATCAAACGGAAATGGAAGCAGGTCATCATTTCATCAAACGGAAATGGAATCAGGTCATCATTTCATCAAACGGAAATGGAAGCAGGTCATCATTTCATCAAACGGAAATGGAATCAGGTCATCATTTCATCAAACGGAAATGGAAGCAGGTCATCATTTCATCAAACGGAAATGGAAGCAGGTCATCATTTCATCAAACGGAAATGGAAGCAGGTCATCATTTCATCAAACGGAAATGGAAGCAGGTCATCTACAATTTTATCGTTCCATCCTGTATTTTTTCTTCTCTTTTGATTTTTGACTTACTAACAGTTAGGCGGGTGCCATCAATAATATCACATTTACCACACAGGACTGACCCATGTACATCCGAGACTGAGCGTAACCATTGCAATAAAGGACCACCAATAAAACATTAAATAATTTAAAAAAAAAAAATATATGCAGCAAATATTACAAAGTAAAAAATATAAAAACATTTCATAAAAATATAGTTTTTTTTTTTTTCTCAAATAATAAGGTTTCTTAAAGAAACTAATCTCTTTTTAGTATTACACTAGCAAAAGTACCCGTCGTTGACTGGGTTCAAAAACAGCCTACAGAAAATGGACTCTGATTTATGAAAGTACTAGCGAGGGGTACCCGGCATTGCCCGAGCGTTTTTCGGAGTATGTGAAAAAAACCCGAAAATGTGAAAAAAAAAAAAAAACGAAGCCTTCACGACGCGCAGTTGGAAAATAGTAAAGTGTTTAAAAAAAAAACAGGTGCGCGTTTTTGATTGACGTGACGGCGATAGGTATTCAGCAGTTAGCATTTTGTGCGGGACAGTTTTGAATGAGGTGAATAAATCGGTTTGTTTGTTTTTAAAAACCCGCTCCCTGCTTATTAGGAGGAGCGAAATGAAAGCTACAGTCTGATATGACGAAGTTGACATTGAACAAACGTTACTTAGCTCTCTTGAGACGACTGGCTTTCGGCCTGTGATTAGAGTCGAGTTTCGCTTTTTTTTATACCAAAAACCGAATGTAACGCGTGCCGATGCGGGAAATGTGGAATAATTAACGTTTGAAAGTCAATAAAATTAAATAGACAGGTGAGCTCCGTGGGTAACTCTGAGATATTACAATTTATAGATGATATAAAAAGTTTTAAGAAGTTGTGAACTGAGCAAGCATTTCTTCGAAAGAAGCCTTTTGTGGACATCGAGGAAAATCGTACATACATACATTTTCGCTTTTATATATAGAGATTTTCACTTCAAACAAAGCACAATGCCACTTTGGTGTAGGGGACTACTATCAGGGACATAAGCTACTGGGGTACTATGTGGGGAGTTGGGCAGTAAGAGGTCGGTTCACGTTACACTTGAACTTAAGCCTGTCAGTACATTTGCGGAAGCAGGGACCCGGAATGGAATTCCAAAGTCTAGCGGTTCTGGGGAAGAAACTACTGGAGTAGAAAGCTTACATCTAGGAATCTCTACTGTGAAGGGGTGAGATTTAGCTGCTTGTCGGGTTTGTCGGGGGTATTTATGTCGTGGGGGCACAAGTGCTTGCAGTTCGTCAGAGCATTCACCATTAAAATACTTATAGAACAGGCAGAGGGATGCAACATTTTGTCGGTGGGACAGAAGCTGAAGCTTAGATGACAGTTCAGAACCTATCAGGTTGACGACTCTCTTTTGAACCTTGTCTAAGAGCAAGAGACTAGTAGCAGATGCACCAGCCCAAATATGACAACAATACTCGATACATGGGCAAATGGTGGCCTTATAGAGGTACAGGATACTTTTGGGCATTAGTAGCTTTCTAGCACGGTAGAGAGAACCTACCTTCTTCGCTGCGGTCCTCGCAATGCTCCCAATGTAATTGTTCCAGTCATGTTTCCTGTGAACGTTAGGCCAAGAAGTTTAAAAGATGTACTTTCAGATAATGAATCTTTGGCCATTGCTATTGGTGGTAGAGAAGGTTTCTTGTAATTATTGAAGGAAACAAGTTTAGTCTTGGCAGCATTGAATGTGACCATCCATTTTTGTCCCTATTCCACTATCGATTGGAGGTCTTCCTCTAGTGTTTCTGCCATTCCTTAGATATGTGTTCATTTGTTTTTTTGTTGTGTCTGTTATAGAGTGTGGTGTCATCAGCATATATACCCATCTTAGAGACAATTTTGTCAGGGAGGTCATTTATGAATATTAGGAATAATAACGGTCCAAGGATAGACCCCTGAGGCACTCTTGCATTTATATCATATTGTTTAGATGTACGACTGTCGAGGACAACCTGGATTTTTCTATTTGTACAAACATGTTTATAAAACTAAAAAATTTTTTTATTTTCATTCAGTAAACAAAAAAAATTGGACAAGAAAAAAAAATACCAGTTAACTTGCGTGTTAATTATCGTGTCAACAAGCAAACAATTTTAAAAACTTTTTTCAAAAGAATGGTCGAAATAACATTAAACGAAAAAAACAAAAAACAAACACACCTTTTCACAATATGAATCACCTGTTCCTTCTTGCATCAGATTTTTTTCAATTATCAATACTTATCAAAGACATAACGATACAAAACTTATCTAAGAACACTGTCAGATACATTAAGTATATTTGTATGAAATTTCATAAAAATCAGTCCAGCTCTTTTGGAGTCTATAGGGAACGAACTCACACACACAAAGTGCCTTATATATAATTATAGAGATGGTTACCTGTTGCAGTGTTAAGTATTTTTTATAATATCTTTCTAAGAACACTGTCAGATACATAAAGTATATTTGTGTGAAATTTAATGAAAATCAGTCCAGCTCTTTTGGAGTCTATAGGGAACGAAATCACGCACGCACACAAAGTTCCTTATATATAATAGAGCTACCATATTAGAACATTACGGGGAAATTAAACAGATGATTGTAAAAAATGGTTACCCGTCGTAGCGTTGAGTATTTTGTTTCGCCTCTCATGACACTTTCTTCGTGCAGCCGATCCATTTCGGTGATGCAGTCGTCGACCTTTAAAACCTCGATTTCGGTCTTGAGATTTTGCAGTTGTGTGTGTAAATGTTTGCTTTTCTCCATGTATTCAACTCTGGGGGGCGGAAAAAAAAAACAGAAGAAAAAAAATGTTTTAAAAATGAAAAATAAATAAAAAGAAAGAAACAATCAAAAAAAGCCATGTGTGCGTGGTCCCCCTCTGGTGCTGCATGCGAGATGACGCCACAAAAAATAGTGAAGAAATGATGAATGTGAGAAGTGTGAAGGGCCAACGTTGCCTTCACATTTTCGCCAAGTTTCAGAAAAATCTAACGGATGAGGCAAAAATTATAGGGTAAAAAGTGTCATTTTTTTTTACAATTTTGGAGCATTTGTGACCCCTTTTGAGCTCCTGGAAACACCGAATCCTAGTGAAAATAGACAAACGGTGCATTTTCACGCCTTAAGACATGTATATTTGAATTCAGCACCATGGAAAACCACTATATCGACATACATATCAAGTTTTTGATTAATATGAAAAAAGAGCCCCAAAAAGGCATGTTTTTTAAGCCCTAAAAGTCCCAGAGGGATGCGAACCAGAATTTTGCCAGGGTCAACTGTAAAATGTTTTTGACTTGTGATGGGGGGTATGAGACGAATGGATTCACCAATCATTTTTATAACCAACGGCTGTGCTAAACAACCAATGAAAACGTCCCAAAATTATTATAAAAATTGTCGAATTTTGGATTCAATCAGTTCGCCGTTTACTACGTCACGGACTGCATTTAATTCTTGGCCGCCATCTTGGTTACTGATCTGAACTATGCCGCCATCTTTGTTCAACACAATGTCTCAAAACTTAACATACTGAATTTATATTAAGAACAATGGCCTCCACATTTTGGCCAAGTTTCAGGAAAATCTAATGGATGGATCAAGCACTATGGGGCAAAAAGTGTCATTTTTGGCCATTTTGGAGCATTTTTTACCTCTTGAGCCCCTGGGGACGCCAAATCCCAGTGTAAATGGATAACGGTGCAGTTTCAGGCCTTAACACATGAGTTGAGCACTGTGAAAAAACACTATATAGTCAGACATATCAAGTTTTTGTTGAGAAATATGAAAAAAAAAGAGCCACAAAAGAGGCGTTTTCTAACATTGAAAGTCCCCGGGAATGCGTACCAGAATTCTGCGACAGTCGCTCATACTGGATTTATATTAAGAACAATGGGCCCCACATTTTGGCCAAGTTTCAGGAAAATCTAATGGATTGATCAAAAGTTATGGGGCAAAATGTGTCATTTTTGGCCATTTCGGGGCATTTTTTTTTTTTTTTTTTTTACTTCTTTTGAGCCCCTGGAGGCGCAACGGGAATTTTTGTAAAAAAAATTTTTTTTGCTGTGCACATCTATTTAATGAAGTACAATTTGTGGCAAAATTTCAGAAAAAATTAATGGACGGTTATCTGGCAATAGGCCGCACTAACAGATGCCACTGAAAACATAGGTCCCTCTCCAATAAATCAGGAAAACCAAGATATTAAACAGCTATAAGGAGAAAGATGGGAGAATTGATCTGAACAAATAAATAAAGCGTGCAAAATACTGAAGGGGGGGGTGGTCGTCAAAACGAGATAAACAATTGTCAATATGAGGTGGGAGATGGGAGAATTGATCTGAATATATAAAAAAAAAAAAACTATATTGTATTTCCCTTCGTCTGTTTGTCCTTTTTTTTTTTTTTTTTTTACACAGTGGTCACCACTTATCAAGGCCCGGAAGCCACTCAGGGATAAGGGTTATTGCAAGTACATTACGTTAGTGTGGAGATTTAATGAAATGTTTACTTAAGGGGGCGGTTCATTAGGAATTCGTTAACGTTGGACTTGAAGACATCCAAGTTGTAGTCCGGTGGGAAGCAGGCAGATGGAACAGAGTTCCACAGGCGTGCAGTTCTAAGAAAGAAGCTTTGTTCATGGAATCCGCGTTTTGATTTAGGCACAGATATAGAATGGGGGAAATTTTTCACAGTGGATTCAGCTAGACGGGTGTTTTTCGTGAAAGATTGGTTTCTCAGAAACTACTGCACCACTCTGCTGATTGTATGGACCGCTGTTATGATAAGGTGCAGCTAACTAAGTATTATGGTACCTGTTTAATTGCACAGTTAGGGAGTAATAGTAATTATTATTAACTATCAGGACTTGCAAAAATTCCACAGGGGGCTTATTCATATGTTGGCATTCTGTAGATGTTCAGTGTAAATGGAGACGCTCTGATATTATTGTAGCTCTTTTGTTAAAACTGCAATAGTATTTATCTAAGCTAGCAGAGGCGCCTGGCGTAGCCCGGTCGTCAAATACGCTTAAATATGATATTTTAATGTATGCAGATTTCATATATATTATTATTATAGTTAATGTTCTATCGCTTTTTATATGTTATAAAGTTGCGATTTTAAAAATAAAAATATATTCACGTGACTCATGACGAGAGAGAGAGAGAGATTAGCAATACACCAACCCCTTCTTGAAAGGTGAGAAGGCAAAGCCTTGAAGGTCGGACCTCATAGAACTGCACAGGACCATATGAGTGCCTAACTTTCACAAGAAACACTCGTCTAGCTGAAAACACTATCACTAATTTCCCCCACTCTTTATCTGTGCCTAAACCTAAACATAGATTCCATGAACAAAGCTTCTTTCTTAGAATTGCACGCCTGTGGAATTGTCTTCCGTTTTCCTGCTTTCCGGCTGACTACAATATGGTTGTGTTCAAGTCTAACGTAAATAAGTTCTTGATGAGCCGTTCCATATAAGTTATCAAATTTACCGAATTTTCATTACTAATGATTACTATATTGTCCAATTTCTACTGTACACTCTTTAACCCTTATCCTTGAGTAGGCTCTTGGCCTTGATAATGTGGTGATGCCTATGTAAAAAAAAAAAAAAAAACTTCTGGTGTGGCTTTAGGACCATTAAAAGCCCCCCACCCCACCTTCTTCCATAGATATATCAAGAGAGATAGAGAAAGCCATGTACAATTAATTGTTTCTGGTCATGTTCTAGTTTTCTTTGTATGCTCGGTTACATGAAGTGTGAGAAGACAGTGCGCGATCGATTCTTACCTTTCTTTTTCAATCTCCATCGACAACTGATCCATATCGTGTTCTTTTAGAAAGTCAAAGCTGCCCTCAAGGTTGCTATCGTTTCCAAAGTCAGAGTTCAATGTCACAAGAGGGAACGTTCCTGTTAAATTGCACATATTCTGAAACAGTAACAACAAGAACGTCAAGTTCAGAAGTGAAAAAGCATTGTTACGTTGTTAAAAAAAAAAAATGTAGGTGCTTCTTCGTTAAAATAACAAAATCTAAAAAAATGAAATACTGAATTTCAAATGAAACCAATGGTATCTACGTAATTGTCACGTCACAGTAATGAACATATCCAAAAATTACAAAACACAAAATTTAAAAAAAAAGGGCTCCTTCAGTCTTTAACAACCTAGGGGTGCCTGCACATGAAAATCTTTGTGGCAGGGGGTGCGCAATCTCCAACCACACCTCTCCTGAGTCGACATTGTTAAATATTAGTGGCAAGTGAAGTGTATGTACAGGACGACTGGAAACAAATGCCGAGATAAGCGGAGAGCACATACAGCGCCTAGAATTTCCAAACGGTCACCCATCTGGTACTAATCAGGCTCAACGTTGCTTAACTTCGGTGATTTGACGAGAACCGGTGTGTCAACGTGATTATGCCATATATAGTTGAAAATTAATTAGTAATGAAAACAATTTTCAAAGACAATTCGCAAAAATGGACAGTTCAAATCGAAACAAGGGAGGTAATTATTTTCTGAAAACTGAAAATTTAAGTCCAACTTAGCAAAACTCAATTTTCGCCGTCATCAAAAACTGTTTTCATTAATAATTAATTTTCTGCTCAATTATCTTTCGTAATTTGTATAGAGAACGGGTGTGCCAGAAATTCTGAAAAGGAAATTTTTCAATGAAAGACAATCCTCTCTCTGGCCGGTTAAAGTAAAAGACAATGTAGTTGAAGATTACTATTTGACAATTAGACAAATCACCCACATTCTTTACATTTTCAAAAAAGTCAAAGCTGTAGTCGAAGATTACCGTTTGACAATCAGACAAATCACAGAAATTTTCTAGAGGATGAAAAATGAATCTCAAACTTGGTTATGTTTTTAAACATATTTGGGTTCCTCAGAAACTGACAAAAGGGCACTTCTACATTACACGAACGGCGCCATTTTATGGGGGTGCATTTTACTAAACTGTCGCCAGGTGGCACTTCTCAGTCAAAGAACAGGGGACCACGTTCATTAATTTCATTCCATTCAAATTGTTTATTAATTTAAAAATTAAAACTATAATATATATATTATAGTTTATAAGCTCTATTTCCTATTTGGTTTTATCGAAATTTTACATCTGGTTGAGATTACTTTATAAATATCAATTCTTTAATATTTATAATATACTTTAGTTTTACCATCTTGGATCATTTTGGTAAATTTAATTGTAATATTTATTTTATATATATATATATATATATATATATAGCTTAGTGCGTTAGAGGAAAAGAGAAAAGAGTGAGCTCAATTCTATAAGAGGAGACTTATCTGGACATTATAAAGCTCAACAAGTATCATTGGAGCTTATATAGGAGAACAATAGGAATGGGAAATGAATTCACAAAAATTATATATTGGTAAATATAGATTGGTTCATTTATTTAATAAGGGAACACCAAACAATTAGTTGGGGGATAGAGGGGACTCTTTATGCCAAGGCATTTCGAAGCCTAATGCTTCTCATCAGAAGAATAGGGAAGATGTTAGGTAACAGTGGGGATTCTGCGTCTAGCATGGGATTCATTTTAGATCCTTTTTACATCATACTATATATAATACGCTCCTCCTTTATTTAGAATTCGATAAACTCTCCCCAAGATCATCTATAATTTTATTTGATCTATTTTGTTCCTAATGTTTGTATTCCCTTAATGAATAAATGAACCAATCTATATCCACCATATATATATTTTACAAGTCTGAGGAAGCTACAGACGGCTAAAAAAACGGCCGGGTAGCTGAAACAATGATGTAACTTAACAGAAAGATACGGTAATAAAAAATAAAACGTGTATTTGCTCTACAACAGTATTGAGCACTTTCTTCAGTTTTTATCAATTACCATTTCTACTATGTATATTTGCTGACCCAAATTTTGACACAAATTTGCTTTAATTTAAAAAATGTTTCATTTAAATGTTTCATTTAAATTATTAAATTGTTCGGAAAAAAAAAAAATTTCCAATTTTCCTTTAATTCAAAAAATGATTTGAAGAAAAAAAAAATTCAGTGTTGCTTTAATTCAAAAATTGTATTAAAATTATACTTTCTTACACAGACTTTTCAAGGAATGTTTTTTTTTTACAATAATATTTTGGTACATTTTTATACAATAAATGTTTTGATTTTTAAATATTTTTGTGTTAGAAAAAAAAATTTTTGTTTGTTATTTATTTATGTTATTTGACCAAGAAGAAATTGGAATTATCACCCCTAATAATGGTACCATCCATGTAATGCAAAAGTGCCTACAAACGCAGCAAAACCGAATACTATACATGTACTAACGGTTTTATTTTTCATATTCAGAAATGAGTACTCTTGCAGAATTTGACCCGCATCCTCAGGATTTTCCGTCAATTATGGCTCGGGCTTGACTGGCAATCACCGGATTAAACCGAGCGTTGTTCAAATATTGAAATGCTAAATCAACATTTTTCTTTGTTTTTTTTTTGTATAAAAAATGTAATTTTTAAATTTTTATCTGTATTTTTTTTATATTTATATTTTTAACATCTGACAAAAAATAATTTGTAAATTTTCTTGAAAAGTTTTCTGTATTTTCACCGAACAATTTACCATTTTCATAAAAATCATTAATTTTTCGGCACTTCTGCAGTATTCAGGTGAGCATCATTGTTAGGGGGCGATAACTTCTTGGTCAAATAAAAAAATAACAAGATTTTTTTTCCGCCCACATATTGCAGCAGTAGTTAAAAAACACCAGGCACAACTTGTCCCACTGACATTCACTGTTATTATTCTATACCAGATATTGAATACAGAATGTTTTATTTGTGTGAATAAAAGTTTTCCTTGAATGATCGTCTTTATTTTTATTATTTATGAGTTAAAAACATTTACCTTTTGTAAGAAGTGTACAGCAAAAAATTAAAGAGCTAAAGTGCCGCCATGTAAAAAAAGGTTGGGAACCACTATTTTAGACTAACATTCCCCCTTTATTTATCACTAGCAAGGTGTACCCGGCGTTGCCTGGGTGTTTGGAGATGGGGGGGGGGGGTTAAAAAAAAAAAATAAGTATGAGGATCCAACCCGAACCGTTGAGGCAAAGTTGTAAATTAAAGTGTGAAAAAAAAAAACGTGCGACGTTAATCATTGCCCCACCGCGACATGCTTACGGAAACACGTTTTAATTTATTTAATTACTTGGATTTAGCAGGTGCCCATTTTAATGAGTTAATGAGGTCAAGTTTGACTGCAGGATTTCATTTACTGCTGAATGCTTTTTTTTTCCCTCCCCCAAGATGTTATAGGAAAAAGACTAACCCACATGCGGCGAGCGACAAATATTGAATATTTATCTTCCCGAAATCGAGCAAATTAAATAGACAGGCGAGCTTCGTTGATAACTGGGAGATATTACGTAATATAAAAAGTTTTAAAAAGTTGTGAACCAACCGACCGCTTCTCTGAAAGAAGCCTTTTGTAGACACACAGAAAAAGCGAACACACATACATACATTTTCGCTTTTATATTTATAGATTATTTTCATGGAAAATACTCGACTGAGCGCCAATCTTTGGTTCACTTTTGTCAAACATTTACAGTAATAACTAAATCTGTTAACACAATAAAAAAAAAAGACTTTCCTTTCTTCCTCCGTGTGCTTCATGTCTGGCAGAATTTCGCAAGAGTTTCTGAACTGTGGAACACATTATTGCAGGGCTGCCACCCTGCTGACCACAACTTTGATCTTCAAATCCAATGTCAACGAGGGTGCTTGTCAGACACTGCGCTTTAAACAATCCAATGTGGCTCACATCGTTAATTACTGTTAGTACTCCCATAATTTTCCTCGTCTTTTTGAATAAAAATCATCTCCCATCTGATTAATCTTTATTCTCAAGGATCTTTGACACAATCTTTACAAATTGTTTTCTAAGCCTACTTATTCTTAATATCAAGACGCAGTCATGTTTCACAGCCGTGCATGTGCATTTGTGAAATCGTCGACAAACAAATAAAAATCCGCTGACTTGCAAGTACCAATTTTTCAATTTTGATCCCTTATCAGCCTTTTTTTATTCTGGATGAAAACCGATTAAATAGTTTTCCACGCGTCTGAATATTCTATATACCAAAAATACATAAACATACATTATATACATAAACATACATTATATACATAAATTATACAAAAATTGGTTGAGTATATAGGTTTAGAAGTGTCCTCATACACACAGTCTCACTTTTATAGCTACCCTAGCAGGTCGGCCGGCATTGCCTTAAAATATTCATAAATATTTTAATCAATGCAGAATTCTTATTAATCATAACAAAAATACAGAAAGATCAACGCTCAATTAATCATAACAAAAATACAGAAAGATCAACGCTCTGATCCCCATCTGGCATCAATTGAAATGGATGGCTCTTGTCTTGGGGAGGCTCCATGTTTTGACAAGCTTCTGGGATTGACCTTTACTCCTGATCTGAAATGTAACACGTACATCAAGTCTGTTGCCAAAGTCATTGGGAAAAATGGTGGGATCCTTCTATCGCTCCAGAAGATATCTCACTGCTGATGCAATTCTCTATCTATATAAAAGCCAAGTACGTCCAAGGATGAAGTACTGCTGTCACATCTGGGCAGGAGCTGCTAAAAACAGCCTATCCTGCGTTGACAGAGTACAAAATAGACTTCGTGGCTTAGTGGGGGATGCCCTTTTCTCTTCCCTGCAACCTCTCTCCCACAGAAGAGACGTTGCGAGCCTGTCTTTATTTTATCGTTATTTCCATGACAAATGCTCGTTTGAGCTCCAATCTCTGGTCCCCCTCTCGCCAATCTTTCACGATAAACACTCGTCTAGCTGAAACCACTGTCAATAATTTTCCTCACTCCTTATCTGTGCCTAAATCAAAACGTAGAACAAAAGCTTATTTCTCAGAAGTGCACGCCTGTAGAACTCTGTTCCGTTTGCCTGTTTCCCACCTAACTACAACTTGGATGTTTTCAAGCCCAACATAAACAAATTCCTGATGAACCGCCCCCTTAAGTAAGACACTTTATTAAATCTCAAATACTAACGATTACTATGATACTATCCCGTTGATTACTGTACACGCAATAACCCTTACCCCTGAATGGCTTCCAGGCCTTGATAAGTGGTGACCACCATGTAAAAAAAAAAAAAAATGAAAATGAAACACAGGCATATGAGTATTATGTTTTTTCTAAACAGTTGACTTCTTGTTAGTAAAAAAAAAAAAAAAATACTCCAGCTGAGATCGAAACCAAAAAACCTAGAGACATTGAGTCAAGTACGATAAGCCAGCTTGACACGATCTTTAATAAGTGTTTTTAAACTAACTTATACTTAACATAAAGGAAGCTGGCATGTTTCACCACTGCACATACACATTCGTGAAACAGCTGACAAATAGATAAAAACCCGCTGACTCCCAAGTACAAATTTTCGATTTTGACCCCCATTAGTGGCCCCTTTTTTTTCCAGATGAAAACCAATTAAAAAGTTTTTCACATGTCTGAATATCCTATATACTAAATTTCAAGTTTGTTGATAAAAAATTTGTTGAGTATATAGGTTGAGAAGTGTCCTTACAGATAAATGGGAAATAATCATAAATAAAAAATGAGAAGCAGAAAAGAAAAACTGAAATCTATTCACTTCATAGGATGCTTGCGTGATTTCAGCTAATTTCTCATTGGCTTGTTTCTCCGCAATGCGGGCTTTGATCACTTCTTGCTTTAATTGTTCAGCTTGGCTCGCTCTGAAAAAAATAAAATAAAATAGATAAATAAAATAAAAATAAACAAAATAAAAAATAAAAAATAAAATAAAAATAAATAAAATAAAAATTAAAAATAAAAATAAAAAATAAATAAAAAATAAAATCAAAACTAAAATAAATAAATAAATAAATAAAATAAAAACTAAAATAAATAAATAAAATAAAAACTAAAATAAAATAAAAACTAAAATAAAACAAAAACTAAAATAAAACAAAAACTAAAATAAAACAAATAAAAATAAAACAAATAAAAATAAAACAAATAAAAATAAAACAAATAAAAATAAAACAAATAAAAATAAAATAAATAAAAATAAAATAAATAAAAATAAAATAAATAAAAATAAAATAAATAAAAATAAAAATAAAAATAAAATAAATAAAAATAAAATAAATAAAAATAAAATAAATAATAAAAAATAAAAATAAAATAAATAAAAATAAATAAATAATTAAAAATAAAAATAAAATAAATAAAAATAAAATAAATAAAAATAAAATAAATAAAAATAAAATAAATAAAAATAAAATAAATAAAAATAAAATAAATAAAAATAAAATAAATAAAAATAAAATAAATAAAAATAAAATAAATAAAAATAAAATAAATAAAAATAAAATAAATAAAAATAAAATAAATAAAAATAAAATAAATAAAAATAAAATAAATAAAAATAAAATAAATAAAAATAAAATAAATAAAAATAAAATAAATAAAAATAAAATAAATAAAAATAAAATAAATAAAAATAAAATAAATAAAAATAAAATAAATAAAAATAAAATAAATAAAAATAAAATAAATAAAAATAAAATAAATAAAAATAAAATAAATAAAAATAAAATAAATAAAAATAAAATAAATAAAAATAAAATAAATAAAAATAAAATAAAAAAAAATAAAATAAAAAAAAATAAAATAAAAAAATAAAATAAATAAAAATAAAATAAATAAAATAAAAACTAAAATAAAATAAAACTAAAATAAAAATAGAATAAATAAAAATAGAAATAAAAATAAAATAAATAAAAATAAATAAAAATAGAAATAAAAATAGAATAAATAAAAATAAAATAAAAAT
The DNA here is from genome assembly GCF_053919585.1 of Euprymna scolopes. Classification (NCBI taxonomy): domain Eukaryota; kingdom Metazoa; phylum Mollusca; class Cephalopoda; order Sepiida; family Sepiolidae; genus Euprymna; species Euprymna scolopes. Next base: position 9,207,769 of record NC_136526.1, read on the forward strand.
AAAATAAATAAAAATAAATAAAAATAAAATAAATAAAAATAAAATAAATTAAAAAAAATCAATAAAAATAAAATAAATAAAAATAGAAATAAAAATAAAATAAATAAAAATAAACAAATAAAAAGAAATAAATAAAAATAGAAATAAATAAAAATAGAAACAAAAAAACAAATAAAAATAAAACAAATAAAATAAATAAAAATAAATAAAAATAAAATAAAAATAAAATAAATAAAAATAAAATAAATAAAAATAAAATAAATAAAAATAAAATAAATAAAAATAAAATAAATAAAAATAAAATAAAAATGAAAAATCAAATAAATAAAAATAAAAAATAAAATAAATAAAAATAAAAACTAAAATAAAATAAAAATAAAAAATAAATAAAAACTAAAATAAAATAAAAATAGAATAAATAAAAATAAAAAAAATAAAAATAAAAAAATAAATAAAATAAATAAAAATTAAAAATAAAATAAATAAAAATAAAAAATAAAATAAATAAAAATAAAAAATAAAATAAATAAAAATAAAAAATAAAATAAATAAAAATAAAAAATAAAATAAATAAAAATAAAAAATAAAATAAATAAAAATAAAAAATAAATAAAAATAAAAATAAAATAAATAAAAAAAAATAAATAAAAAATAAAATAAAAAATAAAATTAAATTAAAAATAAAATAAAAAAATATAAAAAAATAAAATAAAATAAGTAATTATCAAAAATGTTTATTTTTACAGTTTTTACCAAATAATTAATCCAACATAATGCAATATGAACTGATCACATTAGTGACCAAAGCACAGTACCTCAATTTGGTTGCCGTTTCCCATGACGTTTTGTGACAAAGGTTAACCTCTCTGGGTAAATCGGCATTGCCATACCTGGTGCCACTCCCAAGACATTTATGTAACACATAAACGGTCACACTAGTTACTGACCAATGCAGATTCTGTCACTCGGCTGTTGAAAGCCCAAGCCACCTAATGTCTGGATGCAAGATCCTTCTAGCCGATGGTCATTACACAGCCCGCTACAACAAATATGTTGATACTTACACTGGAATATCTGCAAAGAGATGCAATTCAACAGGTCGTCGAACATCTGGGAACATGAACCACCACCAATAACATCAAACGGAAAAGTGACATTGTTCTATGACAAAGACATACAGGCAGGCAGATACATAAAAGACAAGGCCATCAAACCAGATATAGTAATATGGAACAAGCCCGAAAGAACTGCACTCATTATCGATGTCACAGTCCCAAATGACTTTGGTCTCAATAGAGCTGAAATATCAAGACCTAAAAAAATTATCTAAAAACGAAATGGTTTCTGAAAGAAATAAACGTTATACTGGTTGTGATAGGAACAACTGGCTTTAAAAAAAAAAAAAAAAAAGAATTTTCAGAAATACTTAGAAACAATCACTGGAAGACCAAGGTGTAAGGAAATACAATAAATAAATAAATCCAAATCATAATGTACCTATTTACTATGCCTCCCCAAGGGACAGAGTTAGACACCAGGGTCGTTTTTTAACGTGGAGAAAAGGTACAAAAATAAAAATTGTCTCAGTCGTGAAGGATTTCTCCTCCACCGAAAGAGAACAAGAAATAGAAGTGCAGCATCTGAAGAACAGATACTATACCTTGATCTTGTCCCGAAGGCCAAGTCCAAATCATAATGTAATCAAGTGTTAGTTCCTGGAGGAGTTAGCTCCCTTGATTTCTTAAAACTCGCCAAAGTAAAAGATCCTGGAGATGACCTTAAACTATATCCAGTGGTGAGGCCCCAGCTTGCGGGCTTTGGGGAGTGTGGAGCCACCCTTTTAATTGGCATTGCTCCCAGGTCTCGGAGTGCTAGTACCTGTTAGGGTCCCAACTATGGGTTAAATAGAAACCGACTTGAAAACAACAAATATATTCTATTAAGAAATCTTTTTTCAAAATCTTTGGATTCGGTATTAAATAACCTGAAAAGGTTTGATATGCCGCAAAACAAAAACAACCAACCAACCAAAGTAAAATAATTAAAAAATAAAAGAATGATAAAGACATAGATGCGGGCAGATACATAAAAGACAAGGTCATTAAACCAGATATAGTAATATAGAGCCAGGCCGAAAGAACCGCGCTCATTATTTTAATGAAAAAAAAAAAAAAAAAAATGACTAACGCGAAAAAATTAATAAATTATTACTGTCCCAAATGATTTGGACCTTATTAGAGCTGATCGGGAAAAGATAACGAAATATCAGGACCTAAAAAATGATCTAAAAATGATATGGTCTCTGAAAGAAATAAACATTATACCAGTTGTGATAGGAGCAACTGGCTTAATAAAAAAGAATCTTCAAAAATGCAGATTTTGTATATATTATTATGAAGTTAATGTTCTATCGATTTTTATATATTATAAAGTTGAAATTTCAAAAAGAAAAGAAATATATCCATATGATTTGGGTGCATTAGCTTGAATCGAAACTGAAACCAATATATATAACTTCAGTTCCTTTAGTTATAATCGAAACCGAAACCAAAACTTGTGAAGAATTCTTGGTAAAATTATTTATTACAAGAAATAAAAGTCCATAACAATTAAACGACAGTCACTCGGATGTAAGCGTGACATACACAATAAATAACACACACGCTATTCTATTAATATATAGATTTATCTTTAAGTCTTAAAGCTACAAATATACAGTAGCTCCCTTCACTCTTGACAAACTATGGATACCCACTGTAAGGATGCCCGCGCGTATAATTTTTATGGCAAGAGGTGCGCAATCCCCAACCACACCATTCCCGAGTTGGCATTGTTAAATACCAGTGGCAAGTGGAGGTTCAGGACGACTGGAAACAAATGCCGAGATAAGCGGAGAGCACACACAGCGCCTGGAATTCCCAAATGGTCACCCATCTAGTACTGGCCAGGCTCAAAGTTGCTTAACTTCGGTGATCTGATGAGAACCGGTGTGTCAACGTGATTATGCCGTGTATACATATACACATATATATATACACTATATATAAAAAACACTTTGTGTGTGAAAACAAAAAAGATGTAAACATGACACGCAAAATAACACACTATCGTATTAATATATATATATATATAAATAAATACGATAGTGTTTTATATATATATATATATATATATATATATATATATATATATATATATAAATAAATAAATAAATAAATACGATATTGTTATATATATATATAAATAAATACGATAGTGTTATATATATATATAAATAAATAAATACGATAGTGTTATATATATATATATAAATAAATAAATACGATAGTGTTATATATATATATAAATAAATACAATAGTGTTACATATATATATATATAAATAAATACGATAGTGTTATATATATATATATATATATATATAAATAAATACGATAGTGTTATATATATATATATATAAATAAATACGATAGTGTTATATATATATATATATATATATATATATATATAAATACGATATTGTTATATATATATATATATATATAAATACGATAGTGTTATATATATATATATATATATATAAATACGATAGTGTTATATATATATATATATATATATATATATATATATATATAAATACGATAGTGTTATATATATATATATATAAATACGATAGTGTTATATATATATATATATAAATAAATACGATAGTGTTATATATATATATATATAAATAAATACGATAGTGTTATATATATATATATATATAAATAAATACGAGTGTTATATATATATATATATATATATATATATAAATAAATACGATAGTGTTATATATATATATATAAATAAATACGATAGTGTTATATATATATATATATAAATAAATACGATAGTGTTATATATATATATATATAAATAAATATGATAGTGTTATATATATATGTATATATATATATATAAATAAATACGATAGTGTTATATATATATATATAAATACGATAGTGTTATATATATATATATATATAAATATGATAGTGTTATATATATATATATATATATAAATATGATAGTGTTATATATATATATAAAGACGATAGTGTTATATATATATATATAAAGACGATAGTGTTATATATATATATATATATAAAGACGATAGTGTTATATATATATATAAAGACGATAGTGTTATATATATATATATAAAGACGATAGTGTTATATATATATATATATATATATATAAGTAGATTGTAGTTTGCTTGAAGCATTGTTGAAGAAAATTATAAGGTAAAATTAAAAGCCAAGAACAATGCGAGATTTTTTTTTTATAGAGTAAAATTAAATGAAAACAAAAGAAATAAATTTCTTTTTTTTGTTGTTTGTTTTTTCTTTTTCACACAAATTTTAACTCTAAACAACAGTAATTTTTTTTTTTCTGTTGTATTCAATGGTGTTGTAAATCTCAATATATTTCAGACCTATTAGTCCTTTTTCAAGAGAAGACAGCGGAAGAGTGTTCAAAATTGGAAAAGCAGCTATAGAGTTTGCCACGTGATACGGTGAAATATAGAACAAAAAATGACGTTAGGAGAACGTTAAAATAAATCAGTTGGTGTTTAAAATACTTGTTGCGCCTGTGAATCAAGGGAGATGACTATTCAATCAAGGGTTGAAGGGAAGCAACTCTGTGAGATTTTATTAATCTTTTAATTATTTTAAAACAATAATTTTTTTTTTTTTCTTTTTATTATTTTAATTATTGTTTTTCTTATGTTTTAAACTTATATTATAAAAGCGGAGCTCAATTCCAGTCTATTGTTTAGTGTGGGAGTATTTTTTGAAATAATTAAAGATTCGAATCAACTTAAATCAAAACCAAAACCAAAACTTATGAAGAATTCTTAGTAAAATTATTTATTACAAAGAAATGTAAATCCATAAGAATTAAACGACAGTCACTCGAATGTAAGCGTGACACACAAAATAAATAACACGCACGCTAGCCAATTAATATATAGATTAGCATAATACAATTTAATAATGAAAGTTACTTAATTTAATGTTATGGGATCTTGCTCAAGGTTTTTTTTATCAAGCCAGTTATTCAGTCACCAACCAGTTTTTGTATTCTTTAATATCCCAGAAATTTCACCTGTCATAATTCGAATTTTGTTTCATATTTAGAGAGACTAGCAGGACCTGTCGAAATTCCACACTGCCATCTTTCATATGTAATATAAATAAAATGAACTCATTTTTTCCCGTCGGATTTTGACCTTAATAGGATTAAAAATCAAGATATTTCATGCAAATATAATATGCACAAACGGCAGATAATATCTGAGGTGTGTTATAGGCTTATTATTTCTCAAATTCCTCGATAATCTTAGATTTCTCTACTTTTTCTGCTGAGAAGTCACGGCCAAAATCGGTTAAGATCAATGGAAGTGGTAAAATATTTTCTCTCTAATAAATTCCTCCTCCCCCTGCCACCACTTAACACCGTTTGGGGATCGTTCACAAGGAACAGTTGAGAAGAGAACACCGGTTTGGCTTTGTAGTTCTTTCATGTGAAGTTATTTAAAATTACTAAACTAAGCTGCAGTGCTCTGTGGCGTAGTGGTTAGCGTGCTGGACAATTCACAGTATATTTTCACGTTCGCGCCGACCTACCGTAGTTGTTTTTTTTTTGTTTTTTTTTCCTAAACAACTGGAATGGACTTTTCTTGGTGGCCGAACTGTTAACGTTGCAGATGTTTTTTTGTTCTTTTTTTTTTTTTTTTTCACACTTTATTTTCCTACTTTTACTCATGACTCCGGGTTTGATCCTTCCTACTTACCTACCATAACATTTTTTAAAACTCCCCCCCCCCGTCCCGGAAACAAACACTCGGGCAACGCCGGGTACCCCCGCTAGTATGTAATATAATGCTGCTGGCCATTCTGTGAACGATATCATTATACCATCTTTAGACAGAACAGATACTATCCTCAGATCCTAACCAGAAGACCAAGAAGGCATGTTTTAGTTTCATGTACGGCTCAAAAGCGACATTTTATTTTTTATTTTTGGACATTGCATCCTCAGTGATCTTATTCATTTTAAAAAAGAGGATAAAACGTGATAAAAAACTACGAACATAAAATTAGCGTATCTACACACTAATTTAATATATTGTGGGGTGGTATCACATTTTATCCCTCTTTTTAATAGGATTTTCCGGTCGAATAATGTTTTATTAATTCTGCAAAAACAGATGCATGTTTTTTTTTGTTTTTTTTTTTCACATAGGCATAACCACTTATCAAGGCCCAGAGACCACTCGAGGATAAGGGTTAAAGAGTGTACAGTAGAAATTGGACAATATAGTAATCGTTAGTAATGGAAATTCGGTAAATTTGTTAACTTAAGTTGAACGGCTCATCAAGAACTTGTTTACATTGGACTTGAAGACAACCATATTGTAGTCAGCTTGGAAGCAGGAAAACGGAAGACAATTCCACAGGCGTGCAGTTCTAAGAAAGAAGCTTTGTTCATGGAATCTACGTTTAGGTACAGATAAAGAGTGGGGGGAATTATTAATATTATTTCAATAAATTCTGGGTCATTAGGATTCTCGGGTGGCTGGTGACTGAATAACTGTAGTTTCTGTATTCTTTAATATCCCAGAAATTTCACCTGTCACCACGCGAACTTTGATTCAGATCCGTCAAAGTAAAGGTGATTGCCAGGCACGTAACCTCTTGGGCGCTTTTAGATAATTGGTCACTGGCCTAAGTGAGATAACTCCATTCTACTAAGAACCATTCACTTTTTTTTATACGAGAATTTGGGATGCTAAAGCCAACGGAAAATATTTAACATTACGAAAACATTAATAACAAGAAAGAAAGCTTTAGGATAATTTGTCACTGGCCTGAGGGTTGGTTGTTTTTGTTTTACGGCATATCAACCTTTTCAGGTTATTTGATGACTGGATATAGTTTAAGATCATATCCAGGACCACTGGCCTGAGGAAGATAACTGTTTTACTAAGAGATCCATTCATTTTGTCATGAGAATTTGAGATGCTAAAACTGCGTTAAAACCAAGGTTTTTATTTGCCCTCCCTCTTCAAACAAAACAATTCTACACAAAATAATTGACAATTTTATTTCTAATTTTTCCATATTATGTGTCCGAGAGATAGCTCTTTCTAACGGCTCCATGTTTCAGTGAACATACAAACACACACACACACACACAACTGAGATTTATGTCAGATATAAGTTGGTGACAATGGAGAGAGAATTTTGAAATCTTTATTTATGGCACTAAGTGGCACCATATGCAAAAAAAAAAATTTTTTTTTGACAATCAGACACGCTGTATTTTTTAAATGATAAATAGAAAATGTCTTGTACAGGAATTGAACTTCCAATTATGGAAATTTTGTGTTTGACGTTGGAAAGAGACGAGGAGAAGAGTGCTGCTAATGGTAGATTTAATTAAGAGGCAGCAGATGGAACATTTAGAAAATGGTAAAAACGATTAGAGAATTTGAAGGAAAGAAAGGCAAGTCGGGCATGTGGAGTCCCCACTCCACTCTAGGAAAAATTTACTTTTACCATGACTAACGTTTGTGAAAAAGAAAAGGAAAAAAGGAATAGTAAAAAGAAAGAAAAGAAAAGAGAAAAGGAAAAGAGAACAGGAAAAAGAAAAGAAAAAAAGATAAAAGAAAAAAAGAAAAAGGAAAAGAAAAAGAGAAAAGGAAGAAAAGTCAAAAGGAAGAAAAGTCAAAAGGAAGAAAAGTCAAAAGGAAGAAAAGTCAAAAGGAAGAAAAGTCAAAAGGAAGAAAAGTCAAAAGGAAGAAAAGTCAAAAGGAAGAAAAGTCAAAAGGAAGAAAAGTCAAAAGGAAGAAAAGTCAAAAGGAAGAAAAGTCAAAAGGAAGAAAAGTCAAAAGGAAGAAAAGTCAAAAGGAAGAAAAGGAAAAAGGAAGAAAAGGAAAAAGGAAGAAAAGGAAAAAGGAAGAAAAGGAAAAAGGAAGAAAAGGAAAAAGAAAAAGGAAAGACAAGGAAAAAGAAAAAAAAGACAAGGAAAAAGAAATAGAAAAAAAAGGAAAAGAAAAAGGAAAAGAAAAAAAAGGAAAAGAAAAAAAAGGGAAAGAAAAAAAGGGAAAAGAAAAAAAGGGAAAAGAAAAAAAGGGAAAAGAAAAAAAGGGAAAAGAAAAAAGGAAAAGGGAAAAGAAAAAAGGAAAAGGGAAAAGAAAAAAGGAAAAAGAAAAAAGAAAAAAGGAAAAAGAAAAAAGGAAAAGGAAAAAGAAAAAAGGAAAAAGGGAAAAGGAAAGGAAAAAGAAAAGGAAAAAGAAAAAGGAAAAGGGAAAAGAAAAAAGGAAAAGGGAAAAGAAAAAAGGAAAAGGGAAAAGAAAAAAGGAAAAGGGAAAAGAAAAAAAGGAAAAGGGAAAAGAAAAAAAGGAAAAGGGAAAAGAAAAAAGGAAAAGGGAAAAGAAAAAAGGAAAAGGGAAAAGAAAAAAGGAAAAGGGAAAAGAAAAGAAAAAGAAAAAAGGAAAAGAAAAGGAAAACTGAAACAAAAGAATAAAAAACAAAAAATAACAAATTAAAATAAAAGTTAATAAATGAAAAAAAAATGTGAAGAAAAAAGTTTAAGTAGAAAATTGAATGCAAAAGACAAAAAAAAAAATAACCATAAAAATTAAAGAAATTTAAAAAAATGACACTGAAAAAAAATAAAAATAAAAATAACTGTAAAAATTAAAGAAAACTAAAAAAATATATTTTTTTTTAATTTAAAAAAATGACACTGAAAAAAAAAAAAAAAAAAATTTCACAAACCTCCGTCCAGAATCTTCAAGCAAAGTAGCAGCCATCATTTCGGCCTCTCTTGCTCTGCATTCCATTAACATCCGTTGTTCTTCAGTCTTTAATAAAATAAAAACAGACAACTGATTAAAAGTTCTAGGGAAGAGGGGGATAAAATTTTTGTCTGGAGATAGGGATATCTCCCCCCTCCCACCTCTAATTATTATTATTCGAAAAATCGACTAAGATAATGAACAAGTCCCTGTGCTGATCCTGGTATCTCTCCTGGACATATCACAAAGATCATGTAAACTGTTCCTCTGCCCTCTTGAAAAACACACTGCGACTCTGGAGTGACCTGTTCTGATATTGTGGAGACGAGTCTACTGAGCATGACCTTTCCAGCAATGCCAACAAAGAGATACCCCTACTATTGGAGCCAATAGATTTATCAGCTTTGTTCTTGTAAATGGTTACAATGTTGACATCCTTCCACTGCTACAGGATACACGCTTGTGAATCTTGGACGACCTATAGCCATCATATGAGAAGTCTGAAGGCCTTCCATATAAGATGTCTTCAGAAAATCCTTGGCATCACATGGAAAGATAGAGTGCCGCGCACAGAAGTGTTGGGGAGGGCAGGCAGCTGCAGTGTGGAGTCCATCATGACCCAATGCCAACTCAGGTGGCTGGGGCACATCATTTGAATGCCCAGCCACAGACTACGACATAGAATCTTCTATGGTCAATTACTTCAAGGCCGATGCAATGCCAGTTTGTTTGTTTTGTTGGGTTTTACGGCATGCCAACCCTTTGGGTTATTTTATGCAGAGTGTCTATGTTGTATAAAAGGTTCTTTTTAAATCTTTTCTAAAGGCCAATTTTTTTTTTTTTTTTTTTTTTTTTTAGATATGAGAGTATGATGTGGAGATTGTTTTTATCGGATAATTTTTTAATATTATTTTCAGTAGGCAGAGGGAGCATTTCAAAACCACATCAAGAGATCTCTTACGGTGTCGAACAGACCACTCTTAACTGCTGCAATCTCTGGCGCTTCCTCTGCTCACAAGGAGTGAACTGTATTGAGGAGCAGCGACTACAGAACCATACCGTGTAAGCATGCAAAGAGGTATGCTCGCTAGGCCATCCTTGCTCCACCCAGCACCTCCTTCACATACGTAAGGGTACGTACTGATTTTCAATGTCCATCTTCAAAAACTTTTAAAAGTTTTACAAGACAAAAAGGCAAGTTTTTAAAACAAAATATGAGGTTTGTTTAAAAAATCCACAGCAATTTGGAAAAGTGGTAAAAAATAATCAATTATACAACAAATGTTACCATCTATAATATAAATCTCACCTATGTTTAAATGTATGGGGTTTTTTTTTGTTATTTTTTAAAAATTTTCTTCATTTGAAGATTCAGGTTCTTCTTCATAAGTCCTGTGGCACCTATAATAACTGGTATGATTGATATCTCCTTAAGATTCCAGTTTCTTTTCATATCATACATCAGACCTTGGTATTTGGTCTGTTTCTCTCTTTCAGCTTTGTTCAGACCTCCATCATTAGGAACACTCACTTCAACCAAGGTTGCAACTCTCTCTGACTTATTCCATATAACTATGTCAGGTTTCACAGCAACATTTTCAAGGTAGGTGGCTGTAGGGATTACATGGTTGTAATGTATGGTATACAAGTCATTTCCAACTGTTCTTTCAGGTTGATGTTCCTAAGATTTGCTGCTACATGGGATGTTTAACTTTTTACAAATGGTCTAATGTATGCACTTCGGATTTTCATGAGATCGGTATCATTTTGAAGATCGACCCATCGGACGACAAATATCGAAAAATTGGTTAAAAACATTAATTCCTTCACCCTCAACTGAGCACTTTTCTACAGGGGGGGGGGGTCGTTTTTTTTTCCCCCCCAATATTTTCGAAAGTCTAGCCACCATCTAGCCTTAATTTAAACCTACGTCACTTCCGGCGCAATAGCTAACACGTCACTTTTTTTTTTCACTTTCTTTTCCTCCTTTGCATCATGGGTTCGAGCCTGCCTGCCCACAACTATTTTTTTTTTTGCTCAACACACACCTCCAAACACCTGGGCAACGCCGGGCACCCAGGCTAGTAGTTAATACCTGCATCATTTTTTCGGTATCTTTTTAGTTTTAAAATGCTTTTTATTTCATTTCAAATATGAACTCTTTTTATGGCTTTTTAATTTCAAAGCAAGATGGCTGCCGTCTTGTCAATTACTTTTTTTTTTGACCAGCCAGCCTAATTTTAGATTACAATTTTTTATTTTTTTTAGGGGAAAGGGGGGGTCGTCATTATAGAGTCCCATCTGCACAAGGAAAATAATTTTTTAGAGTGTGTGTATGTGTGTGTGTGGGGGGGGGGATTTTATTTATTGCAGCTGCCATTACTCTCACCTTGTAAATAAGAATAAAAATCTTTATCACAAAACTAACCGGGGGAGAGAGGGGGGGGGGTAACCAGAGTTATTGCAGAAAATCCATTCTGGCAAAAATTTACTTTCACCATGACTAATGTTTGTGCAAAATTTAAAAAAAAAAAAAAAATTCAAAGCATGGTTATTGAAAAAGTATGAACAAACGGAAGTGACGGTAGGTTCAATCCCTCCTTTGTCGGGGAACCAATAATAGAAAAGACGGCATTTTCAAGGCAAAAGGTCAAAATTAGAGGGTATTTCATTTTGATCAATGGGAACAGAGAAGGGTTATTATGGGGGCTGCATTCATTAAAACGCACCTTCATTGCAGAGATTTTTATCCGTTGCACTTCAGCCTCAGCTTCTGCAGATTTTCGAGTCAGCAAAAGAGCTTCCTCTTCGGCAATGCGTGCCTTTTCGGCCAAGAGATCAGCCGACTCCTCGGAACGCATCTGTAAGTTGAACGAGAAAGTTTCGGTGAGATTAAAAGAAAAACAGGAAAGAACTTTTTTTTTTTTTTGCTAAAAGAATAAAAAAATAAGGAAAATAAAAATAGAAAAAAATAGAATACAAAAATACAAAAAATAGAAAGAAAAAATAGAAAGAAGAAAAAATAGAAAATAAAAAATAGAAAATAAAAATAGAAAAAAATAAAAAAACAGAAAAGAAAAAAAAAAGAAAAAATAGAAAATAAAACAGAAAAAAATAGAATACAAAAATAAAAAAAACTTTTTTGCTAAAAGAATAAATAGATAAGGAAAATAAACATACAAAAAATAGAAAGAAAAAAATAGGAAATAGAAAAAAATAGAAAAAAGAAAAATAGAAAATAAGAATACAAAAAATAGAATACAAAAATACAAAATATAGAAAGAAAAAATAGAAAGAAGAAAAAAAATAGGAAATAGAAAAAATAGAAAAAAATAAAAAACAGAAAAGAAAAAAAATAGAAAAAAGAAAAAATAGAAAATAAAAATAGAAAAAATAGAATCCAAAAATACAAAAAGTACAAAAATAGAAAAAACAGAAAAGAAAAAATAGAAAAAAGAAAAAATAGAAAAAAATAGAATACAAAAGTAAAAAAAAAATAGAAAAATAGAAAATATAGCAAACTAATCATTATGGATAAACATAATTTTGCTATTTAGCACAAATATTGAAAATTAATTAAAAATATTTTTAAAGGAACATAGAAAAAGACATCATTTTAAGGTGATCCAACAGAAAAATTGGATTAAACAAGAAAAATGATATGCATTCCAGGTACACAATTCGAATGGTACCCCGAAAATAGAGATGAATATTATTTTTATAAAAACTGGTTAATGATTACTAGGGCTAGGACAACAGCATATTCTTTTCATTATTTTGACCCTCGAGTGTGCATCCTTTGATATCTTATATGTTTCTATATAGAATAATGTGGTTCTCGGTTGATTAACTGTGTTGGATATATACTAGAGAGTCATAACAATGAAAAGAATATTCTGTTGTCACAGCCTTAATGATTACAATATAGAAGGCAAAGTCCAAAACTGTCGAATCCAGAAGGAATGGCAAAGTTGCTTATCCAGAAGTGGAAGCTTAGAGGTAATAATTCACATTTGTTTTGGTATTTTCCATAGAAAAAAGTTGCTTTTTTTATATGACAAAATCCAACTGGCTCATGTGAATTTTCCAATTAGCAAAAAACAACCATCATTCATACATAAATTCGGGTTTGTATTACTGTACACATAGATTCGAAAAAGTTGTCAAAAAAGAAATATATAACAAGTAAATGTTATCAAAGGCAAGATAAGTTACTTTTCTACCTAACTGGATATATTTTTCGTGTTTTTATTCAATGTAACATGTCTATTCAGCTCGAAAAACATGCAGTGTTTACCGATGTATTGGAAAATTCAAAATGGTGCCCGACTGTCTCTTTAACATGGTAAGTTTGGGAAAAGATGTTATAAATAATAAACTAGACAAAATACTATTAAAAAACAACCGAATATATGTCAACCTATGTCACGGTAACATATATTGAGCGAATTTCTAACAGTATTTTGTCTAGTTTATTATTTATAACACCTTTTCCCAAACTTACCCTCTCCGAGAGAGAGTCGGCCGCCATTTTGAATTTTCCAATACATCGGTAAACACTGCATGTTTTTCGAGCTGAATAAACATGTTACACTGAATAAAAACACAAAAAATATATCCAGTTAGGTAGAAAAGTAACTTACCTTGCCTTTGATAACATTTATTTGTTATATATTTGTTTTTTGACAACTTTTTCGAATCTATGTGTACAGTAATACAAACCCATAAATTCATATATAGATTTAAAATTAGAATAATTGGACGTTAACCAGATGAAAATTATTTTACTTCTAAGAGTGGGAATTAAAAAACTTTCATAAAACATGTTCGTTTAAAAATATTTTTAATTAATTTTCTAATCAATTTTAAAAATCAAATAAAAAATAGACAATTAGAAGAATCATTTTTGGCATATGTTTTGTTTTACGGCATATCAACCCTTTTTGGGTCATTTAATGTTGAATCCAAAGATTTTGAAGAAAATTTTTTAATAGAATATATTTTGGGTTTTTTTTTTTCAAATCGGTTTCTATTTAATCCATAGTTGGAACCCTAACAGGCACTACCACTCTGAGTCAGAGTGGACCGGGGAGAAATGGCAATTAAAGGGTGGCTCCACACTCCCCAAAGCCCGCAAGCTGGGACCTCACCATCAGATATAGTTTAAGGTCATATCCAGCACCTTTTGGCATTGGAAAATAGGCACAATTTTTTCCGATTCTGATATCTCAAAATGTTCCAAGTTTTCCAATTCCGATAAATCGTCCCACCACTTATATATATATACTCAGGTTTTTTTATTCAAAAGTAATGGACTAATGAATTCAACGAGGTTGTTAGATAGTGCTCAATAAAAAGAGCTGATAATACTTGTTTATTGTTATATAAACATGCTCACATCCCGCTGCTACAAACAGCCACTTGTTTCAATCAAACAACAGATATCATCAGGCAGCGACTTGACTATTCAAAAGTTCAATGAATAATAATAATATAATAATAATAATATAATAATAGATTATTCATTGAACTTTTGATTAGTCAAGTCGCTGCCTGATGATATCTGTTGTTTGATTGAAACAAGTGGCTATTTGTAGCAGCAGGATGTGACCATGTTTATATAACAATAAACAAGTATATATATATATATATATATATATATATATATACACACACACATACAGAGATAAAGTTGTAGTTTCTCTTTATTCTTTTATAGACTTCTCTTTGAGTTTTGGAGATAGACCCCCACCCCCAACCATATATACTGTATATTTCAGCGTACAAGACGACCCTTAAAGTTTAAAAAATCTTCTTTAAATAAACATATTTCATAAGATATCAGATGTTGCAATCTCTAGCCTAGGCTAAACAAACATGGTTTCATGATTTAGCAGTCGTCTTATACAAACCGATATATGATAAATTTATTAAGATTTGCTCCAATTTTATACCTCGTCTTATCTGACGATCGCCTTTGTGGGAATGGAAATTTCCAGGCTAACTCGATTGTCGCCCTTTAACTCTGATAACTGAAGAGCGATAATACAGCCACATGACTTCCTGTTTCTCATATTACTCTCTCTTTTCCACTAAACTCTTGAACAGTCAACATGTAACAAAGAGTCGCTCCTGATGGAGGCGTTGGCCACCCAACCAGCGCTCCTGACTATCTGTCAATCTCTCACAGCTATCAATCACAAGTAACGAACTCTTATTCTCAACGAACTCTCATTCTTTCAATCTGTATTCTTAATATTTCTCATGTAAATAAATCTGCATTCTTACACTAATATATATCGGTATGTTTTCGTCATCATTATACAACCTTTTGCTTTTTAATCCTTCTACCATTCAATACATCCACCATACACATGGGGACGGGATCGTCTATCACACAAGCAGACCATCCTGTCCCCTCTACATCTTATACACCGAAATATATATGTATTATATATGGTATTCATTAGTAAAATTAGAAAAAATAAGTTTTCAGAATAGTAAAAAAAAAAGAAAAAAAACATGCGACTCACGAGAGCATCACTTGCCGCCCGCATTTCCTCTTGAAGTGATATAAGCTTCCGTTCAAGTTCCTCTTTTTCCCGCATGGCTTCTTCTTTCAGTTGTTTTTCCCTGGCTAATCGCGAACGATCCAACTAGAATAAAGAGAAAGAAACAAAAAATATGAAAAAAAAAAAATAAATAAAATAATTCTTTCACTATTTGCACTCGACACTTCCGTTAAGTCTCGAAAGACAAAGGATACCCCCTGTAGTAGCAGCTGCACGTGTAATTGTGTGGCAAGGTTGCACAATCTCCAACCACACCTCTCCTGAATCGGCACTGCTTGAATCCAGTGGCAAAGATAAGTCCAGGACGATTGGTTGGTTGGTTGTTTTGTTTTACGGCATATCAACCCTTTTCAGGTTATTTAATGCCGAATCTGGTGATTTTGAAGAACGATTTTTTAATATAGTATATTTGTTTTTTAAGTCTTATTCTATTTAACCCATAGTTGGGACCCTAACTCCGGGTCAGAGTGGACCTGGGAGCAATGGAAATTAAAGGGTGGCTCCACACTCCCTAAGGCCTGCTAGCTGGGGCCCTCACCATCGGATATAGTTTAAGGTCATATCCAGGACTGTTGTGTAAGAGGGTTCTTTTTAAATTTTTTTATATAGGCCAATTTTTTTAAGATATAAGAGTATGGTGTGGGGATTGTTTTTATCAAATGACTTTTTAATATTGTCTTCTTTGTAGAATCACTGTCTTACTGTTACAAAATCAGTACATTCAATTAATATGTGTTTGATTGTGAGTGGTGTTTGACAAGGTATACAGATGGGTTGTCTTTCTTTTTTTAGGAGATATGAGTGGGTTAAGTGGGTGTGGCCTATTTTTATTCTTGTTAGTTTAACTTCTTTTCTGTTTAATTTCGTGTTTTGTTCTTGTTTTTTATTTTTGGCATGATTTCGTGCAGTTTATTGTTAGGGTATTCGTTCCAGTAAGTTTGCCATTTCTCTGTTGTGTATGCGTTGATACGTCTTTTTAGATCTATGTATGGAATTTTGAAATTTGTATCGATTGGGAGGTTTAAGGCATTTTTTGCTGCTGAGTCTGCTAATTCATTACCTTTAATACCGGAATGGCTGGGTATCCAGCAGAAAATGATTTCTTTTTTACTGTTTGATTCCGTTAATTTTTGGAGTAGTTTTGCAATTAGGGGGTTGTCCATCTTTTTATTTTTAATAGTTTTTAGAGTAGATTGGGAGTCTGAAAGAATTATAAACTTGTTTTTTCTGTTATTGGAGACTAGATTGAGAGCTAGGATTAGAGCATGTATTTCAGCACTGAAGATTGAGGTTTCTTTTGGGAGGTTTGATTGTTTTTTGATTGATTTATTGAGTATTGCTGCACTGGCTGTTGCGTTATTTTGTTTAGACCCATCTGTATAGATGGTATTTATTTGCTCCCCCACTGAGCAAATTAGGCACAAGGCCGTTTTTAATGTGAGGTAAAAACCAGCTCCCCTAAAAGTAGGCAAAAAGGGGGCACTCTGGTTACCAAAAATAATAATTGTCCCAGTATAGAGGGTTTCCCCTCCATTGACTGGTACAAATTATCTTAAGTGCAGCATCTGCCAGAACAGATGGTGTTTATTTGCTCCCCCACCGAGCAAATTAGGCACAAGGCCGATTTTTAATGTGAGGAGTGAAGGGAGGGGGAAGGGAAAAAGGGGACCAGCTCCCGAGAGGTGGGAAATGGGAGCTGGTTAATGGTCAGGCATGTGGGGTTGCCCCCACATCTGGTCTTTGCTAGTCATAGCTAGTCATAGCTTGCAGTATCTGCCGGAACAGATGGTATTTATTTGCTCCCCCACTGAGCAAATTAGGCACAAGGCCGTTTTTAATGTGAGGTAAAAACCAGCTCCCCTAAAAGGGGTCACTCTGGTTACCAAAAATAATAATTGTCCCAGTATAGAGGGTTTCCCCTCCATTGACTGGTACAAACCATCTCAAGTGCAGCATCTGCCGGAACAGATGGTATTTATTTGCTCCCCCACTGAGCAAATTAGGCACAAGGCCGTTTTTAATGTGAGGTAAAAACCAGCTCCCCTAAAAGTAGGCAAAAAGGGGGCACTCTGGTTACCAAAAATAATAACTGTCCCAGTATAGAGGGTTTCCCCTCCATTGACTGGTACAAATTATCTTAAGTGCAGTATCTGCCGGAACAGATACTACACTTTGATCTTGACCAAAAGGCCAAGAAAATATATATATATGTATAGATGTGTATGTGGTCTGTGGTATAGATGTGTATGTGGTCTGGATACTTTTCTTTGATTTTATCGAGATCATCATGATAGGTTATTGGATGAGTATGTTTCTTTTCATGTCTACTTAAACTTAGGTCGATGTTAGGGGATACGATTTTCCAGGGAGGTGTTTTTGGTAAGACAGTTTTGTGAATTTTGGTTATGGGGAGATTTACTTCTTGGGAGATCGATTTTATCCTAAGTCCAAAGGTTTTGATCGCGTTTTCTTTTTGGTCGAAAAGATGTTTGCAGTTTGGGTTTAAGGTGCTATTGTGTGCTGGGTTAGTGGGGTTGGCTGTAAGTTTTGTGTAGTATTTTAGACCAAGGTTTTGATTTCTAAGCATTGGAGGGGTTTCATGTGCTTCTGCATACAGGCTTTCTACAGGGGAGGTTGGAAATGCTCCTAGTGCTAGTCTTAGTCTGGAGTGGCATATTGTGTTGAGGGTTTTTAGATATGACTTTCTGGTGGATTGATATATGAAACTGCCATAATCTATTTTTGATCTGATTAATGCTCTATATAGTTTTAGTAGTGTGTTCTTGTCAGCTCCCCAATCTGTATGGGCAATGACTCGTAGGAGTTGTAATGCTTTATTACATTTGGTTTTGATATGATTGATGTGTGAAATGAAATTAAGTTTTTTGTTAAAAATGATTCCTAGGTGCTTGTGTTCATTTACAAATGGAATTTTTTCACCTTCAATCTGTAAGGTTGGGTCAGGGTGGAGTTTGCATTGGTTACAGAAATGGATGCATTTTGTTTTAGTTTTGGAGAATTTGAAACCATTTTTAGTTGCCCATTTATTAATTTTATTTATGTTGCGTTGTAATTTCGTTTCAACAGTATGAATGTATTTAGATCTGTAGCTGATTGAGCAATCATCTACATATAAAGAGCTATGTGTATCAGGAGAGAGTTCTTTTATAATGTCATTGATTTTAATGTTGAAGAGAGTTGTTGACAATATGCTGCCTTGGGGCACTCCTTGTTTTTGTGGGTCTGATAAAGTCGAGTTTATGCGAACTTGGAAAGATCTGTCTGTTAAGTTTTTTATAAATTCAGGTAGTCTACCTCTTAGTCCAATGTTGTGGAGGTCTTTTATGATACCGTATTTTCAGGTAGTATCATACGCCTTCTCTAGGTAAAAAAACATGGTGGTTACATGTTGTTTCTTAATGAAAGCTTCCCTGATATATGTCTAGATTGAGGATATGATCAAGGCATCCACGATTTTTTTGGTAGCCACATTGATTTTTTGAAATGATATTGTTTGTTTCTAGGTACCACATTAAACAGAAGTTGATCATTCTTTCCATGGTTTTGCATAAGCAACTTGTTAGAGCAATAGGTCGGTAATTTTCTGGATTTGATGAATCTTTTCCCGGTTTTGCTATGGGAATTATTGTGGCTTGTTTCCATATTTTGGGGGATTCTTTCTTTATCCATATTTTGTTGAACATTTGCAGGAGAGTTTTAAGTGATTCGGGAGGTATATTTTTTAGGATACTGTAGTGGATCTCATCCAGTCCCACGGCAGAGTTGTGGGATTTTTCTATGGCATCTTTAAGTTCGTCTAGTGAGAAGGTCTTGTTGTAGGGTTCTTGGTTATTGGAATCAAAGTTTATTTTGTATTTTTCCTGATTTTCCTTTAGTGTTTGAAATTGTTTTTTGTATTTCGATGATGAATTGTTAGCAAGAGTTGTATCAGCTATATCTTTGTTTTCAGTTATTTTATTGTTTTTAGCGAGGAGGTGATTGTTTAGGGTGGGGTTATCGTTCCCGGAGATTTTTCTAATCATTTTCCAGATAGTTTTAGGTTTGGTAGAAGTGTTGATTTGATTGACGAATTGTTGCCAACAATTTTGTTTTGATTTCTTTATTGTTTTACGTGCTTTTGCTCTGAGTCGTTTATATTCTATGAGGTTACTGGTTATGGGTTGCTTTTTGAATTTCCTTAAAGCTGCTCTTCTTTTTCTTATGACTTTTTTGCATTCTTGGTTGAACCATGGTTTGTTCTTTTTATTTGGAGGGCAATTTCTGGGGATGCATTCTTTAGCTATTAGAATTAGAGTTCGGGAGAAGTCTTCCATTGATTGAACGTTTTGTTCTATTAATTGTTGCGAGCATAATTGTTTGAATTTTATCCAGTTTGCTTTGTTCGTATTCCATCTTGGTATGTTGTTTTGGATAGTACTATTGTAGTCTATTATGATGGGAAAATGATCGCATCCACAGGGATCATCATAAGTTTTCCATGTATAATCCAGAAAGCTTGATGGGTCACACATGGTTAGATCAATGGCACTGGTTGTACCATTTGTTGGATTTAAGTAGGTGGGTTCTTTTTTGTTGAGAAGGCATATGTTGTTATTGTTTATAAATTGTTCGATTTTGTTTCCTTTGGAGTTATTTGTTTTGCATCCCCATAGTGTGCTATGGCTGTTGAAGTCTCCTAGAAGGTGAAGGTAATTGTTTGATTAGGTTTTCTAATTCAATATTATTTATTGGTTCAGTAGGAGGTAAGTATAGAGAACAGATTGTGAGAGTTTTTTGGAGTGTGACTTGGGCTGCAACTGCCTGAAGATTGGTTTGGACAGTAAGCTTGCTCTTTAGGATATCGTTTCTTACTAGGATTGATGTGCCTCCATTGGATCGTAAGCCTGTATTATGGATATGATACTGTTCGTAGTTTTGTTTTTAGGTGGTTGTTGTGTTGTAGAAATGTCTCTTGTAGACAGATGACTACTGGGTTGTGTAGTGAAATAAGTATAAGGAGTTTGTTAAAATTAGGTTTAATGCCTCAGCAGTTCCATTGAATGATAGTTTGAGTTTTTTTTATTGTGTTCTGCCATTTTATTTGTCTGGGGGTGTTTTGTCTTCTACCTCCATCTCCTCCAGTTGTTTATTTTTTGTCGGAGTTTGTATCTTTGGTGGAGTGTTTGGTTGGGTTTTTTCTTTTTTTTGTTTGGATCTGGACGTTGATCTGGATCTTGCTTGGGATGTTGCTGTTTTGGGTTCTTGCTCATTTTTTCCCTCTGGATTACTTGTGTTTGGTTTCTTTTTTTTTTTTCCAGGGTGTTTTCGGTTTCCATTTTTCCTAGAATTTGGAATCTATTTTGAATGTCTACTGTTTGGTTTTCTTCTTTTCTGGTTCCTTTGCGGAGGGTACTAGGCGAGTGTTCTTTTGATTTTGAGATGTTTTCAGTTTGTGTGGGTTTTTTGTTAGAGGATTGTGTTTGATTTTTGGGATCTGGTGGGATTTTGCTCTCAACTGTTTGGTAGTTATTTCCAAGTACAGCTGGAGTTGACGGCAGTTGCCGTAAGGTGGCCCTCAATGTCTCAACTAGTTCACAAAATGATTTTATGAGGGTAGAGATTTCCTTTAGTTCAATGTTTTCTATTGTTTTTAATTGATTTTTGGTTGCACCTGCGTATGATCTAGTTGGTTCTGTTGTGGTGGCAGTTTCAATAATTTTCCTGGCTTCAGTAAAACTTATGTTTTTGGTATATTTGAGTTCATTTATTTTTTTTTCTTTGATCCAGTTTTGGCAGAGCGATGAGTATGCTGGATGGTTCTCTCCACAGTTTGGGCATTTTATATTTCCTTGGCATTCTGTTTCCTGGTGTTCGTTACTGCTACACTTTGGGCATACTACTTTCCTGGTGCAGTATTCTTTGAAGTGGCCAAATTTTTGGCAGTTTAGGCAGCGAAGTGGTCTGGGGATATATGTTTCTACTTTAATGTTAATATATCCAATCTTGAGTTCAGTTGGTGGAGTGGTAGTATTAAAAGTTAATATGTATGTGTTGGTATTAATTGTTTGTTCGTTTCTTTTTATTGTAATTCTTTTAGTATCTATAACTTTTTGATTTTTTAGGTTTGTTTTTATTTCATCTAGAGAGCAGGTGTTTAGTTCTGGACATCTGATGACTCCCTTTGAGGTGTTGAGGGTTTTGTGAGGGTAGGCTTTGATGTTTATATCATGGAACTTTGTCCATGTTAAAATTTCTTCGGCACTACTTTTAGTAGATACTTGTATAAGTAAAGTTCCATTTTTTTAATTTTTTAATTTGTTTTGTGTTCAGATTTTTGTTGATAATTTTTTCGATTTTGAATGGGGACATTTTTGTTATTTGTGTGTTATCTTGCAATTCCAAGATTATATACTCCGGAAAGTTTGTGTTTTCATCTTCATCGCTTTTTGGATGGGGCCTTTTAATTTTTTTGGAAGCCATAGAATATTTTTTGTTTTTTTCATCATCCTTGCTCCCCACCCTCCTCGGAGCCCTAAATTGGGAGATGGTTGGGGGGAAACCCATTCACCCAAGCATCTCAGGGATACAATGATGATATAATCAAACAGTGAGTATAGCTGCTTATGACGATTTTTTTCATTTCCTTGGACCCAGCAAGGTGTAGAAAGGGTTAGTTGTCAATAGCATCAGTTTTCACCATCTGATTGGCCCTTGCCATCGCCTTCTAATGATAGTATGTGTGTGCTTTTTTTTTTTATTTTTATATGAGTATAATGTGTTTGTGTTTCTCTTTATGGGGGTTTACTATTATTAGGGACTGTCATGACTAGCCGGTTGGTCGGGTCGAGCCTGCCCGATCGCCCGTCTAGCCGAAGTAAGGGCCAAAGTGGAGTGTTGCTAACTCACGGCCATTTGGTTCCAAGGTCGTGAGTTGCTCAGCCTCCAGGATCCCGTTCTAAGGCATTACGGGTCGCCACCTACGGCCAACAGGTGGCCCCATTGAGGGACTTTTACTCTCTGCAGGGGGGCAGTCGGTGTATTCTGATACTCCACCGACAGGGTCTGGGAGTGTGTGTGTGGGGGGGGGAAGATAAAAAAGGGGAGGGAGAGGGGCTGTTGTTTTTGTTTTTGGTTTTGCAGAACAAAAAATAAGTTTTACAAAAAAGATCAGAAAACAAAAACCATCAATGTAGGTGCATTTCGTCTCAGGAAGCCAAAAGACAGCCTGATCTGGTAGCACCAACCAGGACAATTGGAAACAATGCCTAGATAAGCAGAGAGCACATACAGCACCTGGTAATCCAAAATGGTCACCCATTCAGTATTGACCAGGTTCAATGTTGCTTAACTTCAGTGATTCAGCGAGAATCAGTGTATTAATTTGATTATGCTGTATACAATCTGGCAACATACAACGGAAAATCCATACAAAGTATATTTTTAAGGTGGCCAAACCAGCAGGACCACTGACCATGCAAAAGTCTTCAAGTAATAAAAAAAAAAAAAGCAACCCGCAAAATAAAGACTTCCTGCCATCAATCTGCAAGCTTTATGACCATTCAGCTTCAAATGAAAAAATTCTTGACACGCTTCCTCAACTTAAATCAAATCAGCAGCCCTTCAAAAAGTGTTGCCTTGAGCAGAAATAGGCGTAATCTGATGAAGCACAGTCAGGACTGAAGGTCGAATGTAGCAGAACCACATGCCACTAAATTATTAGTATAGCCGAACTAAGAATTTGCTGGTCAAGGTAATTAAATCAAATAGCACTTTATGATGGCTTGTTGTAAAATATCGGTTAAAACGTGCGAAAGTGGAAAAAAGAAACTGAATATAGGAGGTCCAGAATGCATGAAGACTCACTTGATGGTAAATCCAAGAAGCAAAGACAGTTTTTCTTGTTTTTTTTTTAGAAATAGTCGGAATTTCAATGTCAGCTGAAACGCGCAAGTAATTACAGAGTGAAAAACAATCCAATTGGAAAAGTAATTGCAGAGTGAAAAACAATCCAATTGGGAAAGTAATTGCAGAGTGAAAAAAAAACAAAAAACAATCAGATTTTTAAATCTAATCTTGCACTTTTTAGAAAAAAAGGGGGGGAAAAAGAAAAAAAGGGAAAAAAGGGAAAAAAAGGAAAAAAAGAAAGAAAAGGAAAAAAGAAAAAAAAGAAAAAAAGGAAAAGAAAAAAAAGGAAAAAAGAAAAGGAAAAAAGGGAAAAAAGTGGAAAAAAGGGAAAAAGTGGAAAAAAGGGAAAAAAGGAAAAAAGTGGAAAAAAGGAAAAAAGTGGAAAAAAGAAAAAAAAAGAAAAAGTGGAAAAAAAGAAAAGGAAAAAAGGGAAAAAAAGGGAAAAAAAAGGGAAAAAAAGGGAAAAAAAGGGAAAAAAAAGGGAAAAAAAGGGAAAAAGGGAAAAAAAGGGAAAAAGGGAAAAAAAGGGAAAAAAAGGAAAAAAAGGAAAAAAAGGGAAAAAGGAAAAAAAGGGAAAAAAGGAAAATAAAGGGAAAAAAGGAAAATAAAGGGAAAAAAGGAAAATAAAGGGAAAAAAGGAAAATAAAGGGAAAAAAGGAAAATAAAGGGAAAAAAGGAAAATAAAGGAAAGGGAAAAAAGAAAAATAAAGGAACAGGGAAAAAGGGGAAAAGGAAAAAAGGGGAAAAAGGGGGGGGGGGAAAGAGCAAAAACAGAAAAAAAAAAAAAAAAAAAAAAAAAAATTGGGGAGGTGGTCAAAGTTTCCCGGAAGAGACAGATTCTAAAATTTTTAAATGATTTTTTAGAGTCCGCTCTATGTATTATCCCAAACCACTCTCTTTTATACTGATTGCCACAACAAGGATTCTCAACCAGATGTTTTTCCCTCTCACGGGTGCTATTTTAATCACTTTTTACACGCATCATTAAATTAAATTATTGGTTTTAATCGTTCTTTTTTGGCACCTTTAATTTATAAAAGATCCCCCATTGCTCTTTTTTTGTCATTAATAATTATTTCAATGCTATCGATTTCTTCTGATGAAATGATAGCCGAAAGGGCTCTTGAGAGAGAGTTCCGCTGATTTTCAAATGTATTTATAAATTCTGTACCTCCAAAGAATTTTCAGTCGAATTATGTCGATCAATTTAGCTCTTATGAACAGATCATCATACAATGATAGGATCACTCTTACTGACGTAAAAAAAAACATTAAAAAATAAAATGTTTAAATTTCAAAGTCATTTCATGCGGTTAATGGTAGCCAAATGGATATGGTCCTCACTAATGAAGCCAGAGATGGCTTGTCGCCGAGTTCAAATCTATCAACTGGTGTTAATCATGACAGTCTGCACTGAAGATTGCCGAAAGGATGAAACACTAGTGTCTGTAGGTATTTAATAACTATTGTAGTAAATAATTTATATATATATAAGAAATAAAAATTACAATAAGATTACCAAGGTAATCAAAATGGTAAACTTAAAATATATTATAAATATTAAAGAGTTAATATTTACAAGTAATCTCAACAAGATGTAAAAGCTCAATAAAACCGAAAAGGCTATAGAGCTTATAATATGAACAAATGATAAATAAAACACGTTAAAAAACATCTTGAAAAAGAGTTAAAAACATATTTGATTTTAAAAAGGAAGCACAAGATAAGTGGATCTTTATATATATATATATATATATAATATATATATATATATATATATATATATATATATATATAGTGAATAAATGACAAAAAACTATATTCCAAAATTCATGATGTTGACCATCTTATAATTTATTCCTTTAATTCAGTTGACTTGTACAATTCTTGACAGAATCTGTTTTGTTTGGAATATAGTTTTTTTTGTCATTTATTCTCTATATTGCTCCGTAATTACATTGAGCTTCTTGAATAAGGATTGGTATATATTAAAAAAAATATATTTCTACAGAAATATATATATATATATATATATATATATATATATATATACAAAAAAAAAATTTCTTGAATAAGGATTGGTATATATTATAAAAAATATATTTCTACAGAAAAATATATATATATATATATATATATATATATATATACAAAAAAAAAATTTCTTGAATAAGGATTGGTATATATTAAAAAAAAAATATTTCTACAGAAATATATATATATATATATATATATATATATATATATATATATATATACATACAAAAAAAAAATTTCTTGAATAAGGATTGGTATATATTATAAAAAATATATTTCTACAGAAAAATATATAAAAAAAAATTAAAAAATTAAAGAAATCCTCACCAAACGTCTGGCTTTTTCTTCCCGGGCGTGTGCCTTCATTTGTTGGATCTCCATGCTGTCTGCCCTGCGTCTTCTCATGTACAATTCTCTATTACCAACACATAGTTCAAGGATCTGACAGACACAAAATAAAAGTCAGCAGAATCATTATTTTGGAGTTACGTAAAAAGAAAAAAAGGGGCAGATAACTCTGGTAGGATTATCTAAAAGAATATGTGCTTTTTTTTTTATTCTCTTGCTTTTATTCACATTAATTTAATGAGAAAAAGAGCAGAGATAACTCTGGTAGGATTATCTAAAAGAATATGTGCTTTTTTTTTCCTTTGTTTTTATTCACATTAATTTAATATGAGAAAAAGGGCAGATAACTCTGGTAGAATTATCTAAAAGAATATGTGCTTTTTTTTTCCTTTGTTTTTATTCACATTAATTTGATATTTAATATGAGAAAAAGGGCAGATAACTTTGGAAGAATTATTTAAAAGAATATGTGCTTTTTTTTCCTTTGTTTTTATTCACATTAATTTAATATGAGAAAAAGGGCAGATAACTCGTGAAGAATTATTTAAAAGAATATGTGCTTTTTTTTTCCTTTGTTTTTATTCACATTAATTTAATATTTAATATGAGAAAAAGGGCAGATAACTTTGGAAGAATTATTTAAAAGAATATGGGCTTTTTTTCCTTTGTTTTTATTCACATTAATTTAATATTTAATATGAGAAAAAGGGCAGATAACTTTGGAAGAATTATTTAAAAGAATATGTGCTTTTTTTTTCCTTTGTTTTTATTCACATTAATTTAATATGAGAAAAAGGGCAGATAACTTTGGAAGAATTATTTAAAAGAATATGGGCTTTTTTTTCCTTTGTTTTTATTCACATTAATTTAATATGAGAAAAAGGGCAGATAACTCTGGAAGAATTATTAAAAAATATATGTGCTTTTTTTTTTCCTTTGTTTTTATTCACATTAATTTAATATGAGAAAAAGGGCAGATAACTCTGGTAGAATTATCTAAAAGAATATGGGCTTTTTTTTCCTTTGTTTTTATTCACATTAATTTAATCTTCTATATATATAAAAGCCAAACGTCTGTGTGTATGTATGTATGTTTGTTTGTAACGCTAAAACTTTTGAAAGACGGAACCAAACTTGACAAATTTGGTATCATATCGAAGCCCCATCACCCGGATGACAAATATCGAAATTTCACGTCAAACGGACCACTAGAAGTTGGTCAACTGATCAGTTATCTTCGAGGGGGGCCCCCAAAAAACCTGTCATTATCTATATATATAAAAGACAAATGTTTGTTTGTAACGCTAAAACTTGAGATGAAAGATTCCTCTCCCCTAAGAATAAAACATATGTTCAATATCTGCTTTTGTTTTTTCATTGTTTATACGGTCCCGAGCAACGCCGGGTAGCCCTGCTAGTATTTAATATGAGAAAAAGGGCAGATAACTTTGGAAGAATTATTTAAAAGAATATGTGCTTTTTTATTCTCTTGTTTTTATTCACATTAATTTAATATAAGAAAAAGTGCAGATAACTCTGGAAGAATTATTTAAAAGAATATGTGCTTTTTTATTCTCTTGTTTTTATTCACAATGATTTAATATGAGAAAAAGGGCAGATAACTCTGGAAGAATTATTTAAAAGAATATGTGCTTTTTTTTTCCTTTGTTTTTATTCACATTGATTTAATATGAGAAAAAGGGCAGATAACTCTGGAAGAATTATTTAAAAGTATATGTGCTTTTTTTTTTCTCTTGTTTTTATTCACATTGATTTAATATGAGAAAAAGGGCAGATAACTCTGGAAGAATTATTTAAAAGTATATGTGCTTTTTTTTCCTTTGTTTTTATTCACATTAATTTAATATGAGAAAAAGGGCAGATAACTCTGGAAGAATTATTTAAAAGAATATGTGCTTTTTTTTTCCTTTGTTTTTATTCACATTGATTTAATATGAGAAAAAGGGCAGATAACTCTGGAAGAATTATTTAAAAGTATATGTGCTTTTTTTTTTCTCTTGTTTTTATTCACATTGATTTAATATGAGAAAAAGGGCAGATAACTCTGGAAGAATTATTTAAAAGAATATGGGCTTTTTTTTCCTTTGTTTTTATTCACATTAATTTAATATGAGAAAAAGGGCAGATAACTCTGGAAGAATTATTTAAAAGAATATGTGCTTTTTTTTCCTTTGTTTTTATTCACATTAATTTGAAATGAGAAAAAGGGCAGATAACTCTGGAAGAATTATTTAAAAGAATATGTTCTTTTTTATTCTCTTGTTTTTATTCACATTAATTTAATATGAGAAAAAGGGCAGATAACTCTGGAAGAATTATTTAAAAGAATATGTGCTTTTTTTTCCTTTGTTTTTATTCACATTAATTTGAAATGAGAAAAAGGGCAGATAACTCTGGAAGAATTATTTAAAAGAATATGTGCTTTTTTTTCCTTTGTTTTTATTCACATTAATTTAATATGAGAAAAAGGGCAGATAACTCTGGAAGAATTATTTAAAAGAATGTTCTTTTTTATTCTCTTGTTTTTATTCACATTAATTTAATATGAGAAAAAGGGCAGATAACTCTGGAAGAATTATTTAAAAGTATATGTGCTTTTTTTTTCCTTTGTTTTTATTCACATTAATTTAATATGACAAATGAACATATTGCAGCCCTCTGCTTGTCTTACAATTATTTTAATGGTAGATGCTCTGACAAACTACAAGTTCGTGTACACCTCCGACGTAAATACCCCAACAAACCGGACAAGCAGCAAAATCCCACCCCTACACAGTAGAAATTCCTAGATGTAAGAAAGCCTTCTACTCTAATAGTTTCTTTCCTAGGACTGCCAGACTTTGGAATTCGTACTTCCCTAACTGCACAGACATGCAGAAGTTCAGACATCTTGCTGCGGAACTTACTATATTGTACCCCTGAAAGTTATGTCCCAGATAGTAGTCTCCCCCCCCCCTTACATAAAAGTGGCACTGTGCCTCGTTTGGGGTTAAAAGAGAATGATAATAATAAAAAATAAATAAAAAGGCAGATAACTCTGGTAATATTATTTAAAAGAGTACCTGCATTTTCTATCCTCTTTTTATTCACATCAATTTAATATTTAATCTATTAAAAAAAAAAAAAAAAAAAAAAGTACACAAATTGTTGGTACTTCTACAAAATCAAAATTTACACAAATTAATCCAGTATTTATTTTTTAAATTCTATTTAGTATTTAATCTATTAAAAAAAAAGTACACAAATTTTTGGTACTTCTTCAAAATCAAAATTTACACAAATTAATCCAGTATTTGTTTAAATTCTATTTAGTATTTAATTTATTAAAAAAAAAAAGTACACAAATTTTTTTGCACTTCTCCAATTCTAGCATAATATTTAAAAATTATAATTTTGCAAAATATTTATTATACGTTATAAAAAAAAAGAAAAAAAAAAAAAGAGGTTGTATATTAAAATTTACACAAATTAATCCAGCATCTTTGTTTAAAAAAAAAGATCCAATCAAATCATTTCTATGCAAATTTAGGAAGCAATTCTTAACATGGAGAGAGATGAGCTTTCTTGACTCTTTCCTTGCTTAAATTAGTTCGAGTTATCCCCCTTGACCTTTAGGTTGTAAATGACTGACGAGATATATCATGGATAAAATTTTGTTTTTAAAACAAAAATATTGGATGAATTTGCATAATATCTTTTCTTAACATAACTTTTCTTTTGCTATTTCCTTAACTGTCTCATAACAAGAGCATCTAAGTTTTCCTTGAACTTAGGAAACAACTAAAAGTCACAGGTCTTGACTATAGGGAAGGTGGGAAACTATCTTGATGCCCATTTTGGTCAAATAGTCTGTTTGGTTTGGTTGTTTTTCTTTTACGGCATATCAAACCTTTTCAGGTTATTTAATGACGAATCCAAAGATTTTGAAGAAAATTTTTTAATAGAATATATTTGTTGTTTTTAAGTCGGTTTCTATTTAACCCATAGTTGGGACCCTAACAGGTACTACCACTCCGGGTCAGAGTGGACCTGGGAGCAATGGCAATTAAAGGGTGGCTCCACACTCCCCAAAGCCCGCAAGCTGGGGCCTCACCACTGGATATAGTTTAAGGTCATATCCAGGACCAATTAGTCTGTGACAAGGATGGAGCACCCTTGGGATAAACTATGCGCAAATCTTCCGTATCTTCAGTTCCTTGCGAATAATTGTGTGTACAATTTCACACACTGACATCAAACATTTGTTTCTATAGACACAACGGCGCTTATTCATGAAATTTTTAATTCGGTGGCCGATCAACTCTTACTTCGAGGGGGCGGCATGTCTCATGTTCATGTAAATGTGGGAAACTTTAAGCTCACAGTATTAATGCTGGAGTCCCTCAGGGGTCCATCCTGGGCCCAACTCTTTTCCTGATCTACATTAATGATCTTCCAAATCACATCCTTACATCATTCGTAGACATTTATGCTGATGACACTACTATCTATGGTAGCACATCTAAGACTGTAAATGACCAAGTTCTCTCCGATTCTCTCTCCTCTGATCTTGATCACGTTGTACAATGGGGAAAGGAGTGGCTGGTTACTTTTAATGCATCTAAAACCAAGCTTCTATCTTTACATCATCAACGTTCTGATCCACATCTGGCATCAATTGAAATGAATGGCTTTCGTCTTGGGGAGGCCTCATGTTTTGACAAGCTTCTGGGCTTGACCTTTACTCCTGATCTGAAATAGAACACTTACATCAAATCTGTTGCCAAGGCCGCTGGTAAAATGGTGGGATCCTTCTATCGATCCAGTAGATATTTCACTGCTGATGCAATTCTCTATCTATATAAGAGCCAGGTACATCCAAGGATGGAGTACTGTTGCCACATCTGGGTCGGAGCTGCTAGAAAGGACTTGTCCTGCCTTGATAGAGTTCAAAATAGACTTCGTAGGAGAAG
The DNA here is from genome assembly GCF_053919585.1 of Euprymna scolopes. Lineage (NCBI taxonomy): Eukaryota > Metazoa > Mollusca > Cephalopoda > Sepiida > Sepiolidae > Euprymna > Euprymna scolopes. Next base: position 9,238,460 of record NC_136526.1, read on the forward strand.
CCCTTTTCTCTTTCCTGCAACCTCTATCTCACAGAAGTGATATTGGGAGTTTGCTTTATCGTTATTTTCATGGCAAATCCTCGATGAGCTTCAATCTATGGTCCCCCCCCCCTCGCCAAACTTTCACAAGAAACACCCGTCTAGCAGAAAACACTATCAATAATTACCCCCACTCTTTATCTGTGCCTAAACCTAAACGTGGATTCCATGAACAAAGCTTCTTTATTAGAACTGCACGCCTGTGGAACTGTCTTCCATTTTCCTGCTTTCCAGCTGACTACAATATGGTTGTCTTCAAGTCCAATGTAAACAAGTTCTTGATGAGCCGTTCTACTTAACAAATTTACCGAATTTCCGTTACTAACGATTACTATATTTTCCAATTGACTTCTGTACACTCTTAACCCTTATCCTCGAGTGGTCTCTGGGCCTTGATAAGTGGTTATGTAAGGGGGGGGGACAAGTAAGACAAGAAGAACACCGGAAAGCTGTCACATGCAGAGAAATCGAAAAATCAGCCCTAGCCAAACGTGTGGAGTGACGGAAGTAACCATTCCTCAATGTGGGATGATGCCAAAATATTGGATACAGAAGAAAGATGGCGGATCAGAAAACTTAAAGAGGTGGCACATATAATAGAAAATAACAATATCATTAGTCGTCCTAGTATAGAATTGAATCTTAAAAGTGCACGCCTGTGGAACTCTCTTCCATTTGCCTGCTTCCCACCTGACTACAACTTGGATGTCTTCACGTCCAACATAAACAAATTCCTTAAGTAAGACACTTTATCAAATCTCCAATACTAACGATTACTACGATACTATCCCATTCGTTATTGTTCACGCGATAACCCTTATCCCCGAGTGGCTTCCAGGCCTTGATAAGTGGATCTCCCTAATTACAAATGCACAGGAGAAAAAAAGAAGAAATAACAAAACATACACCCAGCCCAAAGGAGCTAACTTCACAAAAAAATACCTTCTTCCCTTGGAGTTGTCTCCCTTGCACTGTTTAAAAAAAAAAAAAAAAAAAAAATACACATGGGATGTTGATCCTCGGTTTCGTAAAACATTTTTTTTCCACTGATATTAACAATTGAGTCATAGGAAAGACTTCTTTAAAAAAATATCTCAGTGACCCCTGAAGATTGAACTTCCTTTATGATCTACGGACCCACCCTGAAACCCACAGTTCGAACCCTTGCAATGCAGAGCTAACCCCTCTTTTCTTTACTAGAGAAAAGGAAATGTATTCAACAGCTGAAGAAGGTCGTAGATTGCAGCAACCGAAACGTTGAGCCAATAACACTCAAGATAAGAATAATAGTCCGATTAATCAAAATAATACAAACAATCCACTGTGAAAAATTTCCCCCACTCTATATCTGTGCCTGGATCAAGGCGCGGATTCCATGAACAAAGCTTCTTTCCTAGAACTGCACGCATGTGGAACTCTGTTCCGTCTGCCTGCTTCCCTCCGGACTACAACTTGGATGTCTTCAAGTCCAATGTTAACAAATTCCTAATGAACCGCCCCCTTAATTAAACACTTCATCAAATCTCCACTAACGTAATGTACTTGCAATAACCCTTATCCCTGAGTGGCTTCCGGACCTTGATAAGTGGTGATCACTGTGTAAAAAAAAAAACATTCACCTCTCTTATATTTTTAAAAGGAAACTTACCAGTTTGTTAATTCTCACTTTGGGGGCTGTAAACATAAAATCCGGGGACTTTTTGTCGACTGGTTTGATGGTGAACTGAAAAGAGATTAAAGTTATTATTATTATTATTAACACTTTTATATATATACTAGCATTTCAGCCCGGCGTTACCCGGGTGTTTGGAAGTGTATGTTGAGCAAAAAAAAAAAAAAAAAAAAAAAAAACAGTCAATTTTTTTTTAACTTCGACCCCTATTATAACCCCTTAACATTTATTGTTTTGGAGCTCAAATCAAGTTAATAAGTTAGATCCATGTCCAAGGAACCTATATCTAAAATTTAAAGTGTTTGGACCCAAAATTGTCAGAGGAGTTTGGTAGAGTTTTCAAAGGTCAAATCGTCGAACTTTCACCCCTTAACAGCCAAATTTTTGGCCGAAAACCGATTACAAAATTTTCCAAAATCTCAATACCCTGTATATCAAATTTCGAGTCTGTAGACTGAAAATTGACAGACTTATTGCATAGGAAAATCTACACAGACAGACAGACAGACACACACTTTTATTTTTATAGATATATATAGACTAGCAGGGAGTGCGCCTGGCTTTGCCGGTCATAAAATATACTTAAATATGATATTTTAATTCGTCCAGATTTTGTATATATTATTAAAACGTGATTACAAAAGTTAAAACAAAAAAAGTATTTCGCTGCCATCAGCTAGAATCGAAACCGAAAACAAAACTGTAGTATTCAAAGCTGGTGACGTTACCACTGTACCAACGTGACACGCATATGAACTGATAAAAAATAAACTAAGATGAATGTACAAAATATTTAACGATTTTTTCAATTTTGATCCTTAAAAACTATTTTAACCCATTAAAAACTATTTTAACTAGTTAAAGACCCATAAAATAAGGTTCATAAAAAATCCAATCATTTGAGACCCATAGCACTGCTCTGTAACTTTCAGTTTCAAAAGAGATAGAGTTTGAAAATATGAATCCAGACAGACAGACATCTAGCCTTTTATATATTAGATTGGAAGAGGGGGGGCTTGGCTTGGCCTGGGCGTAAAATATGCTTAAATATGATATTTTAATTCGTCCAGATTTTGTATATAATATAAAGGCGTGCCTTCAAAAGTTAAAAAAAGAAAAAAAAAAGTATTTGGGTGCCATCAGCTAGAATCGAAACCCAAAGCAAAACCATAGCATTCAAAGCTGATGACGTTACCACTGTACCAACGGGACACGCATACGAACTGATTAAAAATTAAAAAATAAACTAAGATGAATGTACAAAATGTATAACGATTTTTTTCAATTTTGACCCATTTTTGACCCCTTAAAAACTATTTTAACTGGCTAAAGACCCATAAAAGAATGGTCCATAAAAACCCAACCATCTGAGGCCCTAGCGCTGCTCTGCGACTTTTAGTTTCAGAAGAGATAGAGTTTGAAAAAGCAATATCTTCAAAGCAGAAAAATTATTTGTTTGCACATATTTTGAATGTCAGAATTGTTACTAGCCACCTCACTCTCTGGTCAAATCAAAGTTTTTTTCCGTCATCAATACAATACAGATTTTTCTTCATCTTTGTTTTTTAATGTCGTCACAAGCACCAAATTCTTTATTGAATTTATGGAATGTTTCAATGTATTATCGTTTCTTGTTTATTTTTTGGGTTTTTTTTTTTCAAACATTAATTAAGTAAAACAAAATAGCGCCCAACGAAAACCATTAAGTTACACATTGGAATCAAGACCTAAAACTATCCACCCCACTCTTCGGTCAAATCAAGAGAAGCTTTTTTTTTCAATCATCATTACAAAACAAGTAATATAAACAATCAAATTAACGTCAAGAATGAGAGTTCATATAGAAACGTTGTTTTAATTCGAATAAAATAAACTACGTATCAAGTGCCTACGCACAGTTCAAACATTTCAAAATACAACCACTAGATACAATGCGCGGCTCCTTACAGATTTTTTTGGCAAGGAAGAAGAAAAGAAAAAAAAAAGCAACAAAACAACATACTGAAGATGGAGTATACCTATGAAATATATTTGTGATAAATTTCAAACAAGTAAAATATTTGTTTATTTTCCTAATATTACGTTGTGATTTGGTTTTCAAGCGCACTTGATACATATTTTATTTTATTCAAATTCATGTTCTAAACCATTAAACTCATTAACCTAGAGTCCGATCAATACAAAATAAACATGAATGATGCAGCAAATATGTCTTCATAGCTCAGGCGTTAACATCAAAGGAAAAAGTAAATTGCACGCTGAACGTTTTGGTTTCAATTCTCGGTTGTGGCGCACAAGTTTTTTTTTTTTTTTTGAACTTTTTAAAAAGACTTTTTTAATTTCATTTCATTGGAACAAAATTTTTGCATCGAGTCAATTATCTTTTTTATAAATACTCATATATATATTTCAACATAATTTTCAAACAGAATAAATGTCTGTTTATTTTGTAATAATGCGTTGTTTTGGCTTCAAACGTATCTAATACGTATTTATTTTATTCAAACTCAACCAGCGCTTCTAAGGAACACAAAAAATGTTAACGTGAATCCCGCGTGACCTAACGCACCGTTCCGAGATTTAAAAAAAACTACCGTAAAAACAACAAACGGACTTCTACTTTCTGATTCTCTGCCCCAGCAAGAACATGGCAAAAAAAAAGAAAAAAAAAGAAAAGAAAAAAGAAAAGAAAAAAGAAAAGAAAAAAGAAAAGAAAAGAAAAAAGAAAAGAAAAAAGAAAAAGAAAAAAGAAAAGAAAAGAAAAAAGAAAAGAAAAAAGAAAAGAAAAGAAAAAAGAAAAGAAAAGAAAAAAGAAAAGAAAAGAAAAAAGAAGAGAAAAAAGAAGAGAAAAAGAAAAGAAAAAAGAAAGAAAGAAATACTGAAGATGAAGTATATCTTCGAAATATATTTATGAATTTCAATATAAATTTCAAACAAAATAAATGTCTGTTTATTTTGTAATAATGCGTTGTTTTTTGGCTTGAAACGTATATAATACGTATTTATTTTATTCAAACTCAACCGGCGCTTCTAAGGAACACAAAACGTCTTTATATATATATATATATATATATATATATATATATATATATATATAAATAAAAACGAGAGGAAATTGAATGTAGCTTAGATTCATGCTAGAATTTTATAAACTCGGCGACAGACTGAATGAAGTAATAGAGAGGAAAGGTCGTTATTGTCATGACTAGGGCTAGGACAACAGCATATTCTTTTCATTGTTTTAACTCTTGAGTATATATCAGACACAGTTAGACACAATTAATCGACCAAGGATCACACCACTCTACATAAAAACATGTAAGATATCCATGGATATACACCTGAGAATCAAAACAAGGAAAAGAATATGCTGTTGTCATGGCCCGAGTTATGTATAAAGATTTTCAAAAACACACATTTTTTTTTTTTCATTGTCAAAATAAAATTTTAAACAGCCATAAACTTTTAGATCGATACGCTACTCTGAAACGTGTTATTAAATTCACATTGCCTCCTGTAAAAGACTTCAGTTGTACAACCACTTTTTACCGGGTATGGTCATGGATCTTACCTTTTTATCTTTGAAAGAGACTTTTTTAATTTCGTTCCATGGGAACGAGATTTTCGCATCGAGTCGATTGTCTCTTTCATAAATATTCAGCCCATGCGCATCAACACCAAGCCACAAATCGGTTTGACGTTTGTTCTAGAAAAAAAATAAATAAAATGGAGATTTAAAAAAAATTTTTTAAGGACACATTATCATACTAGTAAGAACAGAAAAGGTTAGTATAAAAATATAGCAAAATATTGCAAAAGAGAGAAAGTTCAAAAGAACTAAGAAGATCAACATTGGGGACAATTGTTTGTATATATTCTCCGGTTATCTTCAAATACAGAATAACCTTCGTTCACTTCTAAAAAAAAAAAAAAAAAAAAAATGGCATCCACCATAAAATATTGAAGTATTAAATTTTTTTAAAATTCAATTTAACATTATATAATCTACAATATTTTAATGCTGCAATATTTTAAGTTATAAATTTATTATATTTTGTTACCAGAATATATTGTCCTTTTCTTTTCCAGTTTTAACAACTAGTCCTTTACTTTTCCATGTTTAAGCCTAACCATATTACTTTTCATGCTTGCATTTTTCTATTGTAATAAAATACACAGAGAAAATATAACACCATAAGTGGTCACAGAATTTTATTGGTGTAAATAGATAAACATGTCTGATGTTAGTTAATATTGTCACGTTTTAACGACTAGTTCTTTACTTTTCTATTATGCTCGCATTTTTCTATTGTAATAAACAAATGTTACCAAAGGCAACATAAGTTGTTCTACTTATCAAGAAATTTTTTTACTAGAATATCTTTTCTTTTTCTTTTCCAGTTTTAACAACTAGTCCGTTACTTTTCCATGTTTAAGCTTAATCATATTACTTTTTATGCTCACAGTTTTCTATTGTAATATGTGTGTGTGTAAAATTTTCTGTTGCCGTTTTTTAGCAATATTCACAACTTTGAAACGCTGTGATTTTTTTCCCCCACTACCTTAACTGTTTTTTTGTTATTCCTATAGATATATATATATATATATATATATATATTATGTATTAAATATTAAAAGGTATACCCATTGACATGCATGTTTCTAGCTTTCAGCCGTCATCAGCATGGGTTAGTATCAAACTCATTACACCAGCATCCACAGTCTGGTGTTCTATCAAATAAGCTAGGATTAGATATATAATAGAAAAAATCTTTTGAAAATTTAATTAAATTTTCAAAAAATAAAAAAGTAAGAAAAAATAAAAATAAAAACCTGTAAAGAAGGTATATAAAATTTTAATTATCTCACACAAACAAGGAGTACATATAAACTAGAAAGATTTCATTCCACGGAGTTTCAAAAAATGCAATTCTTCTCATCAGAGGAGAGAGGTTTGAAAAACATACAATAAATTTTGCAGGTTAATGCATTGAAAGAAACTACAAATACGAAACGAATCATACTTGTATAAAACAGTCATTAAATTTATTTATACAAACATTAATGGCTACATATGTGCATACATGTTTCTGTAATCACCCGCGTTGGGGGACTACGTCTTCAGGCCAAGAATTACCGTCGAAAACTGATATTTCAACCAAAAATATTTTCCTATTTCGTTTGTAAAGTTAGAATGTAACCTGGGTGGGAGTCATAAAGCGGTGAGAGGACAAGTGAGGTCTTTGAAGATAATAAACATCTTTTTCATTTCCCTTTCTCTTTATCAATCCCATCTTTTGGTTTTTATGGCATAAGGTACTTGAGAATTTAGTATTTTTGTCTTGCAGTCTGTAAATTAAAAACATTTCCTATGGTCACTGAGTACTGACCGGGGCCTTTCAATCTACACCCATCCACACACATACATGCACACACAACACACACACGTTAATACAGATATTCAAAAGCGAATATATGCTGTTCGTTTTATTTTACTTAAAACAGTCATTAAACAGTTAGTGACAGTTTATAGGGACACAAAGTGATTAAGAAAGCAGGAAATGGGGAGGAAAAAGGGAGAAAAATGATATGGTAAAAACCCAATGAATGAGAAGGTAAAATCCAAAACAGGATAAATCCAATATGTCCATTGAAAATCCATTGGTAATCCATAAGGAATGGGGAAAACAGAATTATAGATGTCCAGGGTAAATTAAAACTTCCAGAAAAACTAACAGATCATGGAGAAGTAAAGTTCCACTTACACACACATTGAAATACTACAGCAGTCAGTTATTGGCTGAGGCAAATTAAAGAGATCTACAAACATTTAAACAACATAGATTTACAAAATAAATAAACATACCTTAATCTGGAAATAATTTACACCGTACATTTGGAAATCTTGAGCGATTTTGAGATATTCCATTTCAGCATCTTCCCTGTGAAAAGTGGGGAGCAAAGAGGAAAAAAAATTAAATTATTGTCAAGAATAAGGTAAACTGAGATTATGTCTTATGTTATTATATATATATATATATATATATATATATATATATATAGTAACATATATATATATCATGTCAAAACACACTTTATCTTTTGATGAATTGATTGTTGCTATTTCTCCAGATGAGTTAAGGGCAAAATAGATTCACTGATTGATATAATAATTAAGTGATTAATTTTGTGCTACGAAACAGATACTGTCAAGAATTGTAAATGTCAACTGAATTAAAGGAATAAATTGTAAGATGGCCAACATCATGAAATTTGGAATATAACTTTTGTCATTCATTCATTATATATATATATATATACATATATATATATATATATATATATATCCTTACAATTCTTATATAAGAAGCTCAATGTATTTACAGAGCAATATATAGAATAAATGACAAAAAGTTATATTCCAAAATTCATGACGTTGACCATCTTATAATTTATTCCTTTAATTCAGTTAACTTATACAATTGTTGACAGTATCTGTTTCGTAGCACAAAATCAATCACTTAATTATTATATCAATCAGTGAATCTATTATGCCCTTAACTCATCAGAAGAAATAGCAGCAATCGGATTGTTTGACGGATTGATTGCTGCTATTTCTTCTGATGAGTTAAGTGTTTACTTAAGGGGGCGACTGCAGACCGAATTCTTCTAACCTGTTTGCTCATATATATATATATATATATATATATATATATATAAGAACAAATAGTTAATAAAACATGTTAAAAAAAATATTTGAAAAAGAGTTAAAAACATAATTAATTTTAAAAAGGAAACACTAAATAAGTGGATAGTCCTTAATCCGCGGAGTTTCGAAGAAATACTTTCTTTCTCATCAGTGGGGAGGATTTAGCAAAATGCAGGATCGGATTTTGCTTGCAAAAGTATTTGATGAAACTACAAGAAAGTCATAGATCTTACTTGATAACAAAAACTGAAGCAGAGGGAATAGCGTGAATAAAAACACACACAGACACACACTATACTACCGATGACCCATTGGATCACAATCACTTGTATAATTAACTTTACCTGGGCATTCCTTTGTGATCAGCATACCAGACTTGAATTCTATCTGCCCACATCTCGGGTGTCATTTGGTACTGATCGATCACTCTTTGTGGAAGTAAGTCTTCATTTGATAACATCCCGGGTTTACAGGCCACTTCGTCATAATCACCAAACTACAACGAGAAACAGAAATCAGCAAACGCTAATAGAAGTGCACGAACATCAATGAGATATAGATAGGCTTTTTGAAGTTTAGAGTAGGTATGAATTGGCTAGATACGATGGGGTTATATATTATTTTTTTATTTTTATTGGCATCCTTTGAAATGAGCGATTTGTATATTTATTTGCAGATTGGTATCCTCATCTTTATAGTTGTTGTACGAAGCGTTTCAAAACGTGGTGAGACAACAATTATGGAAGGCAATAGTTACTAGGGATACAGTTAAGAGATTCAGCATTCCTATCCCGTCGCGGTGGACCACCTGAAGAAGGCCGGAGGAATAGTCGGTCGAAACGTCATGAAACACCAGCGACTGTAAAGATAAGGATAACAGTCCGCAAATAAATAAATTGTTGCAATATCTTTTTGATTCATAATGGGGTATGGTCCCTCACAGTTGGGAGATGCTGCTGTTAGGAACTGACGTATCAAATTAATTCATGTTCTGCTGCCAACCAATCAGAAACCAGTTCCGCTCCATAAAAAGTAAACTTTTTTTTTAAGAAACTTCATTGCATATGTTTTTCTTCATGTCAACACGGGAAGAATCTTTTTCTCTTTGGCTATAAAATTATAAAGTCAGGAACCTGTACAAAACAACTGTCTACTGAAAACCAGCCATCTCCAGGACTTGTATAGATTGGTTGGTTGGTTGTTTTACGGCATATCAACCCTTTTCGGGTTATTTAATGCCGAATCCAAAGATTTAAGAAAATTTTTTTTAATAGAATATATTTGTTGTTTTCACGTCGGTGTCTATTTAACCCATAGTTGGGACCCTAACAGGTACTACCAATCCGGGTCAGAGTAGACCTGGGAGCAATGGTAATTAAAGGGTGGCTCCACACTCCCCAAAGCCCACAAGCTGGGGCCTCACCACTGGATATAGTTTAAGGTCATATCCAGGACCAGGACTTGTATAGAACAACTAACTATCGGAAACTGTTCTGAAACTAAATATGGCTTCCAACTCAAGTTAAATAAATGAATGGGATTAGTGTAATGTATTGGGCAGAATTACCTCCCTTACACCATTAATTTTTTTTTAATTTTCTTCCTTTGAAGATTGTAATGCTGGGTATGGGGCAGCTAAACCAGCTGCCAACATTGCCCTGCTTTTTATTGAAACCAACCGAGAGCTCTTTTTAGTATCCTTGCTGTTCCCTTTAGTGCAATTGTCTGGATCTCTTTTGCACTTGGTTCACCAGGAATATTAGTTAGGTAGGACTTCAGGTTCTTCTTCATAAGCCCTGTGGCTACAAAAGTATAATGTCCGGAACCTGAACAAAAGAACTGTCTACTGAGAACTTGTCATCTCCAGGACTTGTATAGAACATCTAACCACTGGAAACGCTTCTGAAACTAAACATGGCTTACAACTCGAGAGGTTATGGACCCAGCGTGAGACTTCGATGGATCAGAATCAAAATTCGAATTGAGGCAAGTGTAATTTTTAGGATATTTACGAATCCAAAAATTACATAAAGTAATTCAGGCACAACCTGAAAACAAAAACGACCCCGACATTATTTAAAAGAACGCAAATGTCTTTGCGAAATTGATATAGTGCTTAGATGACCGAAGTCTATCACTGATAAGGAGACAAGCCCTGGACGATGGCTGCAAAGCATTGAACATATTATGGATCTCTTTTGCCCTTGGTTCACCAGGAATATTAGTTAGGTAGGACTTCAGGTTCTCCTTCATAAGCCCTGTGGCACCTATGATAACTGGTATTGGCACCTATGATCATAATGGGACTAATTATGGCCTTTTATAATCCAGAGGGCATAGTTTGTTTTTTTTATGTATTTATTGTAAATAAACGGAGCGTGGAGCAACCATTTTGGTGCGATCTTGGCCTTGTTTGTAATCGTGTTAATTCAGTCTTGTATTTTTTACTCATGCTAAGTGTTCCAGCAAGTTTACAATTAGTTAACAGGTTGCCCCTACATTGACCAAGGTCTTATCTGTGGGGTCGCCCCCACATAGGATCTTTGCTTGCAGTATCTGCCGGAACAGATACTACACTTTGATCTTGGCCTGAAATTAGTTAACAGGTATGATAAATGCTTCTAATCCATGTTCCAAACCTTTTAAACATCTAGTATCAGGGTTTTCCTTTTAGAAGAAATTTCCTATGTAATGTTATAAGGAGTGATGGGACGATTCCAATATAATTACCGATTCCGATTCTTTATAAATCTCTAAATAGTTAACCATAAAGTTTTTATTTCTCCCGATTCCAATACAATTTCCGATTCTGATTCTTTATAGAACTGTAAATAGTAAACGTTAAACATTTTATTCCCCCCCCCCCCGCGCCCCGATTTCAATACAATTACCGATTCTTTATGAATCTCTAAATTTTTATTTTTACCCGATTATCGTAAAAACATGTTAAATCTGCATATATTTTTCTAAACCTAAAAATAATTTTTTTTATACAAAGGAGTCACTACTTATCAAGGCCTAGAGGCCACTCGAGAATAAGGATTAATGAGTGTACGGTAGTCAATAAAACAATATCATAGTAATCATTATTAGTAGAAATTTGGTAAATTGAATTACTCATCAAAAAACTTGTTTACATTGGACTTGAAAACAACCATATTGTAGTCAGCTGGAAAGCAGGGAAACGGAACAGACTTCCACAGGCGTGCAGTTCTAAGAAAGAAACTTTGTCCATGGAATCTACGTTTAGGTTAAGGCACATATAAACAGTGGGGGAATTATTGATAGTGTTTTCAGCTAGATGAGTGTTTTTCATGAAAGTCAGGCCAAGGGGACCATACATTGGAGCTCAGATAAGCACTTGCCATGAAAATAACAATAAAGCAGAGACAGGCTCGCAACGTCTCTTCTGTGGGATAGAAGTTGCAGGGAAGAGAAAAGCTCATTCCCACTAGGCTACAAAATCTATTTTGAACTTTGTCAAGGCAGGATAAGCTGCTTCTAGCAGCTCCTGCCCAGATGTGGCAACATTACTCCATCCTTGGATGTACATGGCCCTTATTCAGGTAATTATCATTATACAGGTAATTATCATTATACAGGTAATTATTCTTATACAGGTAATTATCATTATACAGGTAGAGAATTGCATCAGCAGTAAGATATCTACTGGAGCGGTACAACGATCCCACCATTTTTCCAGCAGCCTTGGCAATGGATTTGATGTGCATGTTCCATATCAGATCAGGACTAACAATCAGATGCAGGGAAACGGAAGAGAGTTGCACAGGTGTGCAGTTCTAAGAAAGAAGCTTTGTTCATGGAATCTACGCTTAGGTTTAGGCACAGATAAACAGTGGGGGAATTATTGATAGTGTTTTCAGCTAGATGAGTGTTTTTCGTGAAAGTTTGGCAAGAGAGGGGACCTTAGATTGGAGCTTAGACGAGTACTTGGCATGAAAACAACGATAAAGCAGAGACAGGTTCATAACGTCTTTTCTGTGAGAAAGAGGTTGCAAAGAAGAGAAAACGGCATCCCTCATCAAACTACGAAGTCTATTTTGAACTCTGTCAAGGCAGGATAAGATTTCTAGCAGCTCCTGCCCAGATGTGGCAACAGTACTCCATCCTTGGACGTGTTTGGCTCTTATATAGGTAGAGAATTGCATCAGCAGTGAGATATCTACTGGAGCGGTAGAACGATCCCATCATGAAAATAATGATAAAGTAGAGACTTAAGACATAAAACCCCGTACACATAAGTTGATGAAATAAAAAGAAAAAAAATTGTTTCAAGGAAGGAAAAACAAAATCCCATAAATTTCAAAATGATATCCAAGGAAACGTACCCCTAAATTAAATAAAGGATTATAGTCAGTTAACGTACTCTCTAACTTCTGGCGTAGCGCTACACGAAGTGGTGAGAAGGCGAATCAGTTCTTTTGTTTTTTTTTTTCTCTGCCTATATCTCCCTTATGCATGTACTTCTTTTTATGAAGTTTTTCCGGTCGTTCTTTTTTGATTTAATAATCATTCGAAAGTTTTTTATATTTTAATGAATAATTATTGAAATTTTTATCTTTTTTTTTTTAAAGAATTATTGAAAACACTTTTAAAGTCTTTTTAAACTATTTTAGAAATATGTATTGGATTTATTTTTTGATGTTTTTGAATTACTTATTATTATTAAAATTAGTTTCATTTTTTTTTTTTTTAAATTATTGAAAACATTTTTTTTTAATCTTAAAAATATTTTAGGAATATTATGTATTGGATATGTTTTTTATTACGTTTAAATTTTGTTATTTTGATAATTTTATTTTTTATACTTTGATAAACATATTATATATGAATTCAAATAAAGATGTATTTTTAAAATTAAAATAAAAACTTATTTTCATAATTTCATAAACATATATTACTGATAAAATTTCAAATAAAATAAAAAACTTATATTTTTTAATTTTGTTATTAAGAATGCAAATAAAGACTAATTGTGTTATTTTTAGCAGTACTTGTACAGTTTAATCAAGACATTAAAAAATGAAACTATCGGAAAAAAAGTTACATTGTACATATCTGTTATGGAATGAAGTTCTCCGAAAAAAAATTTCACTTAATTTCATCAAGTAGTTTTTATTTTACAGAGAAAAAACAATTTGTTATGATACCGAGCAAAAGGTTCGATTTTTAGGTACTTGTACAGTTTAGTCAAGACATTAAAAAATAAAAATATCGAAAAAAGTTTAAATTGTACGTATCCGTTATGGAACGAAGTTCTCTGAAAAAAAAATTTCACTTAATTTCATCAAGTAGTCTTTTTTTTTTTACAGCGAAAAAACAATTTTTTATGATAGCGAGCAAAATGTTCGATTTTTAGGAAGAAAAGCTAATATTAGAGATGGGGAGGGGTGTCAGCGCTTTAACTGGAGTTATCTCCCTTTCTCATTTCTAAAATTCAAACACATTTTTTTTTAAAATCTAAGATGGCCGCCTTCAACGCGCCCTCATAAAAACGTGTTTTTCCACTGTAAAAAAAAAAAATAAACTACTTGATGAAATTAAGTGAAATTTTTTTTCAGAGAACTTCGTTCCATAACGGATACATACAATTTAAACTTTTTTCGATATTTTCATTTTTTAATGTCTTGACTAAACTGTACATGTACCGATTTTTAGGAAGAATAGGGAGGGAGTGTCGGCGCTTTACATGGAGTTATCTCCCGTGTCGTTTCTAAAATTCAAACAAAAATTTTAAACAAATCCAAGATGTCTGCCTTCAACGTGCTCTCATAAAAACGAAAAAAAAAAAAAAAAAAAAAAAAAAAACTACTCAATCAAATTAAGTGAATTTTTTTTTTTTTTTCCGGAGATCTTCATGTCAAAACGGATACATACAATATAACTTTTTTACGATATTGTCATTTTTTAATGTCTTGATTAAACTGTACGAGTACCATTTTATCTGTATAATTTTGTTAATTTTTATTGTATAGTTTTTAAATAATGTCCTTTTCTTATATTTTATTTCAATAAATCGTTTTATAATAAAAATACTGAAAAACAATAAAAGTGAAGGAAGAGTTTGTCTCTGCTTTATCGTTATTTTCATGGAAAGTGTTCGACTGAGCTTCAATCTATGGTCCCTCCTCGCCAAACTTTCACAAGAAACACTCGACTAGCTGAAAACACTATCAATAATTCCCCCCACTCTTTATCCGTGCCTAAACCTAAGCATAGATTCCATGATCAAAGCTTCTTTCTTAGAACTGCACGCTTGTGGAATTGTCTTCCGTTTTCTAGCTTTCCAGCTGTCTATAATATGGTTGTCTTCAAGTCCAACGTGAACAAGTTTCTGATGAGCCGTTCCACTTAAGTTAACAAATTTACCGAACTTCCATTACTATCGATTACTATATTGTCCTTTTGACTACTGTACACTCTTTAATCCTTATCCTTGAGTGGCCTATCGGCCTTGATAAGTGGTGACCCTATGTAAAAAAAAAAAAAAAAAAACTCATTTGCCTTGTCACCACTTCCGGTAGCAATATGCTGGAAGTTAGGAAGTATGTTAACTGACTATAACCAAATAAAGATATCCCCTGTATATAAGAATTTACAGCACTTCTGCATTATACGGACGGTGCCATTGTTAGGGAACGATAACTCCAATTTCTTCTTAATCAAATAACACAGCAAATAAATAACAAACACGATTTTTTTTTCTCTCAAACACGAAAATTACTTGAAAACCAAAACATTTATTGCATAAAAATGTATCAAAATATAATCGTAAAAACATTTATCGAAAAGCCTGCGCAAGAAAATATAATTCTAATAACAATTTTTGAATTAAAGCAACATTGGATTTTTTCCCAAAAATATTTTTTAATTGAAGTAAAATTGCATTTTTTTTTTTTTTTTAATTTAAGCAACATTGAATTTTTTTTTGAATTAAAGTAAAATTGTCACTATAACAAAATATAGTTTTAAGTTTTTTGTGGTACCTGTTGAAGGGTCAACAATATATTACAGTTTTAATTTTTAAATTAATAAACAATTTGAATGTTTGAATGGAGAGAAGCACGACCTGGCGACATTTTAGTGAAGCACACACAAAAAAAAAAAAAAAAAAGGCGCCATCTGTGTAATGCAGAAGTGCCAAATTTACCTTAGCTTGAACTGCATAAGAAGCCAACAAGACAGAAGCCTCAGGGGGACAATAAATATCCATGTTGAGAATCGATTGTTTGACTTGCAGAAAAAAAAGGTGTTGCGTTATTTCTTGGATAAGTTCTTCAGCAACGTCAGCTGGATAAAGTTTGGCGAGAAAGAGAAATTGAATCGGATTATCTTTCGACACATCTTGATTCATTACCTGTCGAAAAGAAAAAAAAATATATATATATATATCTACATATATAAAAGCGAAAATGTATGTATGTATGTATGTATGTACGCTTTTCCTCGATGTCCACAAAAGGCTTCTTTCAGAGAAGCGCTCGCTCGCTTCACAACTTCTTAAAACTTTTTATATCATCTATAAATTGCAATATCTCACACTTAACCACGGAGCTCGCCTGTCTATTTAATTTTATTGACTTTCAAACGCTAATTATTCCACATTTCCCACATCGGCACGCGTTACATTCGGTTTTCGGTATAAACAAAAAACGAAACTCGACTCTAATAACAGGCCCAGAGCCAGTGAACGTTTGTCGACTTTGTCATATCAGACAGGGGAGCGGGTTTTTGAAAACAAACAAACCGATTTATTGACCTCATTAGAAACTGTCCCGCACAAAATTCTAACTGCTGAATACCTATCGCCGTCACGTCAATCAAAAACGTGCACCTGTTTTTTTTTTCACACTTTACAATTTTCCAACTGCGCGTCGTAAAAGCTTCGTTTTTTTTTTTCATGGGCACCTGTTTTTTTTTTCACACACACCTACAAACACCCGGGCAACGCCGGGTACCCCTCGCTAGTATATATATATAAAAGCGAAAATGTATGTATGCGTGTGCACTTTTTCTGTATGTCCATGTTTGAATATATGGTTATGTGGCAGTTTTAGTCATTTAGAACTGCTTTAAAGCTTCACCGCTCACTCATTTTTTCAACCAAATTTCAAACAATTATTACAGTTTATAGATCACCTTCTCAGCTATATTGTGAATAAAAATTTTAATTTTCATTCAGTAAAAAGGTTATGGTGAATTTACTGGTGTACAAAACCATAAAAATATGTAAGGAGGTGAGCGACGTTTTTTATGACTGGTTTCCATAGCAACCACGTCGCTTCAGCGACTACTATTGCTACTAATTCGAAAAGAGAAGTAACAAGAATGAAAGGGAGATAATTGGGGGTATTTTATTGAAAGCAGACGAGTGCCATACATTGTTATTACATATGTGTTTATAGGGGCAAAAAAATAAGATCGAAATTAAACAAAGAACAAGTGAATTTACTGGAAGCCTGGAAAAATCATGGATTACAATAGAAAAACGCGAGCATGAAAAGTAATATGGTTAAGCTTAAACATGGAAAAGTAAAGGACTAGTTGTTAAAACTGGAAAAGAAAAGGACAAGATATTTTAGTAAAAAATATAATAAATTGATAACTTGAAATATTGCAGTATTAATTTTTTTTGTTTTTAAATTCAATTTATACCATTATATAATCGATTCTTAATGTGTCTTGTTTGGGGTTAAAATGTTATAAATACAAAAATAAAAAAACTAATAAATAAATAAACGTAAGGAATTATGCTGTTGACACGCAGACTCAAATTAAAATCCAAGATGTGTGCAGTAATCCAAATATGTGTAATCCAAGTTTGTAGAAAAATCCGTTTGCAAAAAGATTTAAATCCATTAAAGTTTTTTCTTTTATTGACAATTCAAGCAGCTAAATATATAATCAAGACGTGAAACCGAAGTTTATAAGCAAAAAATTTATCTTCTTTTTTTTTTTCTTTACATAGGAGGCACCACTTATCAAGGCCCGGAGGGCACTCGAAGATAAGGGTTATTGAGTGTACAGTAATCGATGGGATAATATCGTAGGAATCGTTACTTACAGAAATTTAGTAGATTGGATTACTTACGGGGGCGGTTCATCAAGAATTTGTTTATGTTGGACTTGAAGACAACCAAGTTGTAGTCAGCTGGGAAGCAGGCAAATAGAACAGAGTTCCACAGGCATGCAGGTCTAAGAAAGAAGCTTTGCTCATGGAATCTACGTTTTGATTTAGGCACAGTCAAAAAGTGGAGAAAATTATTGACAGTGGTTCCAGCTAGACGGGTGTTTATCGTGAAAGATTGGTGAGGGGAGAACAGAGATTGGAGCTCAGACAAGCATTTTTCATGGAAATAACGATAAAACAAAGACAGGTTCGCAACGTCCCTTCTGTGGGAAAGAAGTTGCAGGGAAGATAAAAGGGCATCCCCACTAAGCTAAACAAATTTGTTAATAAAAATAATGTATACTTTTATAGACGGACAAAATAAGTCTTGTTAAGTGTTGAGACATTATGTTGAACAAAGATGGCAGCGAAGATTCAGTGCAGTTCCGATCCTGAGTGTTAAGTAATTCCTAGTAACAAAGATGGCGACGAAGATTCAGTGCAGTTCCGATCCTGAGTGTTAAGTAATTTCTAGTAACAAAGATGGCGACGAAGATTCAGTGCAGTTCCGATCCTGAGTGTTAAGTAATTCCTAGTAACAAAGATGGCGACGAAGATTCAGTGCAGTTCCGATCCTGAGTGTTAAGTAATTCCTAGTAACAAAGATGGCTGCGAAGATTCAGTGCAGTTCCGATCCTGAGTGTTAAGTAATTTCTAATAACAAAGATGGCTGCGAAGATTCAGTGCAGTTCCGATCCTGAGTGTTAAGTAGTTCCTGGTGGCAAAGAATCAAATGCAGGTTCGTAACGGAGACAATGGCAAATTGATTGAATCCAAAATTCGACAATTTTTATGGTAACTTTGGAAGCTTCTCATTGGTTGGTTATTATAACTTGTGGTTATAAAAATGATCGTCGAAATCATTGGTGTCATACTCCCATTAGGAGTCAAAAAACATTTTAACCAGTCTTCACATTGAAACTAATTAATTTTTTTTTTTTTAAATTAAACAAATTTGTTAATAAAAATAATGTATGCTTTTATAGACGGATAAATGATACATCAGTAGAGAAAAAAAAAAAAAAAAACCCGTAAAATTCAAGGGAGATAAGAAGTGATGAACTGAACTTACTCGCTTATCAAACTTGAGCCAAGCGACATAACCTTTGGCATCGACGTATTGAAGACCAAAATACCAAGATTCACGAAGGCCAATGGTACGGCACACCATTTCGAAAAGTTCTTTTCCAGTTGTTCTGGGCTGGAAAGAAAAAAGAAAAGAAATGGAAAGAAATAATCAATATCTCTACTATTATATAAAGGTCAGTGTGTGTGTGTGTGTGTTCCTTCCTTATAGGTTCCAAAACGGCTGAGCTTATCTTTTGCAAATTTCACGCAAAGCTAATTTATATGTCTGGCAGTGTTCTAAGATAGGTTTTGCACAGAAATTCATCTGATAAGTATTGAAAAATGAAAACATCGCTTTTTCTCTCCTATATGTAAAAATTAATAATTTTTACCGGGGAATATTTTACGTTACACCAGCCAAGGGAGATAATAAAATTGCAGCAAATTCTTAAAAAAAAGATTTATTATAATCTGGAGATACAGCCTAGCGGTAGAGCATTCGACTACAGATCAAACGATCCCGTGTTCAAGTCTGGGTGTATCTCACCATTTTATTTTAAATTTTCTTATTCAGGACTTCAATTTACAATAAAAAAAGGTGTACCATTTAAAATTATTACTTTGTTTGCATATTTTAAAACTACACATTAATCGGAAGTGACTTTTCCAGGACATCCATTGTCAAATGTAAATATCAGCCGACGTGACATATTGTAAACACAGACAAAATATGATGGAACGCCATTATCATTATTATTTTTAAAAACTTCTTTGCGAATTAGTCTGCTTGGCAAATTATTCCTCATGATAAATAATATTCAATAAAAGATTGATTCTATAATAATATATATGCAATCTGCATAACTTATAACATGTTCAAGCATATTGTATGACCGGGCAACACCGGGCGTCCAGCTAGTATATATATATATATATATATATATATAAATATGTATATAATTAATATTGATGAATATTTTTATGGAAGAGATGAGCGGGTTTTCTCAAACTTAGTTGAAAGGAGAGACATGGGTAAGTGAGTTGGAGAGTTTTAAAAAATGTGTAGATTTATATATTTTTTTAACACTTTTTTTTTTTTTTTTTTTACATGGAGGTCACCACTTATCAAGGCCCGGAAGCTACTCGGGGATAAGGGTTATTGCGGCACAGTAATCAATGGGATAGTATTGTAGTAATCGTTAGCATTGGAGATTTGATAAAGTGTCTTACTTAAGCGGGCGATTCATCAGGAATTTGTTTATGTTGGACTTGAAGACATCCAAGTTGTAGTCAGGTGGGAAACAGGCAAACGGAAGAGAGTTCCATAGGCGTGCAGTTCTAAGAAAGAAGCTTTGTTCATGGAATCTACGTTTAGGTTTATACACAGTTAAAGAGTGTGAAAAATTATTGACAGTGGTTTCAGGTAGACGAGTGTTTCTCGTGAAAGTTTGGCGAGGTGGGGACTATAAATTGGAGCTCAGGCGAGCACTTGCCATAAAAATAACAATAAAGCAGAGACAGGCTGGCAACGTCTCTTCTGTGGGAAAGAGGTTGCAGGGAAGAGAAAAGGGCATCCTCCAATAAGCTACTAAGTCTATTTTGAACTCTGTCAAGACAGGATAAGCTGCTTCTGTGTGTGTGTATATATATATATATATATATATATATATATATATATATATATATATATATATATATATATTAATCGTGACACCCTGCACTGAAGATTCCCGAAAGGATGAAACACTAGTGTCTGTAGGTATTTAATAATTATTATAGTAAAAAAATAATTATATATATATATATATATTAGTAGCCTGAGAAGGCCACAGGGGAGACAACCAAGCAAAAACAAAAGGACCCAAGTAAAATTAAAGCTGACTTGCCATAAAACTATATATACAAGTGTAGGCAAATTTGGGCATATTTTAGTGGTTTCAAAATATAGGTTCTTTTTTATCAATTGTCATAAAATTTTAACCATAGAATAGTATTATAATCTTCAAAAAGCCCGCAAATTTTCACATAGTTTCGTCCCATAGAACCAAATTATGGTTAAAAAAAAAAAAAAAAAAAAAAAGTATGAATACATACATTCCATTTCAAAAGAGAAAAGTTGTTGCTTTCTCATCCTAAATTAAGAAGCCCATCTCAAAGAATGCAAATATCTACTTAAAATACTTCAAAAGATTAGAAAGGAAGGATTGGTCAGATTTGTTTATTTTCAAGCATTTTACGTAAATTATTTTAAAGATTGCCGACTCTTGAATCCAACTCTTCATCCGCATTTCAGAGATGGAAAGTCGGCAGACAAAAAAAAAATTATTAGATTTTTTTTTTTTACAAGATAATCACCACTTATCAAGGCCCGGAAGCCACTCAAGGATAAGGGTTATTGCATGTACGTTAGTGTGGAGATTTAATAAAGTGTCTACTTAAGGCGGTTCATCAGAAATTTGTTTATGTTGGACTTGAACACATCCAGGTTGTAGTCAGGTGGGAAGCAGGCAAACAGAACAGAGTTCCACACAGGCATGCAGTTCTAAGAGAGTAGGGAAAATTTTTGACAGTGGTTTCAGCTAGACGGGTGTTTTTCGTAAAAGATTGGCGAGGGGGGGACCAGAGATTGGAGCTCAGACGAGCACTTGTCATGGAAGTAATGATAAAACAAAGATAGGCTGGCAACAACTCTTCTGTGGTAGAGAGGTTGCAGGAAAGAGAAAAGGGCATCCCCCACTAAACCACGAAGTCTATTTTGTACTCTGTCAAGGAAGGATAGGCTGTTTTTAGCAGCTCCTGCCCAGATATGGCAGCAGTATTCCATCCTTGGACATACTTAGCTTTTATATAGATAGAGAATTGCATCAGTAGTGAGATATCTTCTGGGGCAGTAGAAGGATCCCACCATCTTTCCAGCGACATTGGCAACAGACTTGATGTACATTTCAGATCAGGAATAAAGGTCAAGCCAGAAGCTTGTCAAAACATGGGGCTTCTCCTAGACGAGGGCCATCCATTTCAATTGATGCCAGATGGGGATCAGAGCGTTGATGATGTAAAGATAGGAGTTTGGTTTTAGATGCATTAAAAGGTAACCAGCCACGTCTTCCCCCACTGTACCACACGCTCAAAAATACTCACACATCTACTACTATAATCCTCTTACAAATAACAATTTATCAACTAAGCTCCAGCCTCTGTCTCATCACTGCAATCTTGCATCACTGTGCCTGTTTTACAAATATTTTAATGGAATGTGTTCTGATGAACTCGTTTCACTTGTACCCCCTCGACGTACATATCCCCGACAAACCTGCTTAGCAATAAGATCTCACTCCCTTCACTGTTGGTGTCCCTAAATGCCAGAAAGCTTTTTATTCTAATAGTTTCTTCCTTCGAAACAGCTAGACTTTGGAATTCCCTTCCTGCTGCCTGCTTCCCTGGCTGTACTGATATGCAGAAGTTTAAATGTAACATAAACAAATATCTTGTTAATCTTTCCTAGACATGGCCCCAAATAGTAGCCCCTTACGTCCAAGTGGCGATATGCTTTGTAAGGGGTGACCATGAGTAAAAAAAAAAGAAAAAACACTTAATGCAGGTAAGATAGCAGCGTAATAATCGTTAACTAGCAGAACCTGTGGAAATTCCACGGTAGTTGAAAATTTTTTTTCAGACAAATGTACTATCTTTCACTGTTCAATGAGTTGGAACAATTATATTGAAAACATTGCCAGGGCCGCTGCGTAAAAGGTAGGCTCTCTCTACCGTGCTAGAAAACTACTGACACCTGAAAGTATCCTGTACCTCTATAAGGCCACCATTCGCCGATGTATGGAGTATTGTTATCACATTTGGGCTGGTGCATCTGCTACTAGTCTCTCACTCCTAGACAAGGTTCAAAAGAGAGTCGCCAATCTGATAGGCCCTGAACTGGCATCTAAGCTTCAGCCTCTGCCCCATCGACGAAACATTGCATCGCTCTGCCTGTTCTACAAGTATTTTAATGGTGAATGCTCTGACGAACTGCAGACACTTGTGCTCCCACGACATAGACAAACCCGACAGGCAGCTAAATCCCACCCCCACAGAGTAGATATCCCTAGATCTAAAAGATCTTTCTACTCCAGTAGTTTCTTCCCCAGAACCGCTAGACTCTGGAATTCCATTCCAGGTCCCTGCTTCCCTAACTGTACTGACATGCAGAAGTTCAAGTGCAACGTGAACCGACATCTTGCTGCCCAAATCCCAACATAGTGCCCCAGTAGTTGCTGCCCCTGATAGTAGCCCCCTACACCAAAGTGGCAATGCGCCTTGTTTGGGGTGAAAATGTAATAAAAAAAAAATTTTTTTAAAAAAAAGTATTTATTCTGATACTATGGGACCATCCTCGCAGGCATTATGCCCCTTTTATTTGGGGGGGGGGGAGTATATGTCTGCTCGAGTCCTTTTTGAGCCTTCCATATAAATAATCAAATTCTACGTAATCTACACCATTAATGATTGCTACACTACCATCTTACGTTCATTAACCCTTATCCTCAAGTGGCTTTTAGGCCTTCATAAGTGATTAGCAAGGGTACACAGCGTTACCCGGCTGTGGAGAGGTGTTTGTAAAGACTCCACCCCGGGCGGGGTAAACAAAACTACAGTAGGCAGCTTCGGTGGAGAGAGGTGTTAAAAAGCATCCACACATACACACACACATATATATATACACACACACACATACATATATATATACACACACACACGCAAACAACTAGAAGAGAAATAGCAAGAAATATGAACTTCATTATAGACTAGCCTGGGTGCCCGGCGTTGCCCAGGTGTTTGGAGGTGTGTGTTGAGCCAAAAAGAAAAAAAAAAAAAAAAATACTAGTCGGCATACTCATACTGCAAAGCAGGAAAAGAATGGCAAAAAAAAAAAACAAAAAAAAAACGTGATGTTTGCTGTTGCGCCCATCACCAAACCAGAAGTGATGTAGGTTTGAATTAAGGCTAGTCAATCGAAAAAATATGACTTTTGAAAATATCGGCGCTAAAAAAACAAAAAAAAAACAACCTCTTCCTGTAAAAAGCGTCCAGTTGAAGATGAAGAAATGAATGTTTTTGGCCAATTTTTCGACATTTGTTGTCCGAAGGGTCGACTTAAAAATGATACCAATCTCGTGAAAAATTTGTCGTCTCTGTCAAAAGTTTTAGGCAGACATACAAACATACATACATTTAAACAGACAGGTGAGATTTATATTATAGACTAGGCAGGGTGGGTACACGGCGTTGCCCGAGTGTTTGGAGGTGTGTGTGGTCGGATGGGTGTGTGTGGGGGGGGGGGGGTCAATGAAAACCTAAGTATAAGCGAAGTGAAAACCGAAAAACGAACATTAAAACTTATCTGAAAAATAAAGTGGTGGGGGGTAATTAAAACATAAGGCAAACGAACGATGTTAAATGTAAAAATCTGAAAAACAAAAACAAAAAAGAAAACAAAAAAACAAACGTTAAAACTTCTGAAAAAGAAAAAAAGAAAAACACGTTAAAAATGGTTAAAATAAGCCTGTTTCAATATTAAAATTTTTAAAATCGCTGGGTACCCGGGTGTTTTTGGGTGTGTGGGGGTGGGGGTGTTAATGAAAACCTAAGAATAAGCGAAGTAAAAAAAAACAAAAAAAAACAGAAAAACGAACGTTACGTGAAAAATGGCTTAAATAACCCTGCTTCAATATTAAAATTTAAAAACAAAATCGAAAAAAAAAAAAAAAGAAAGACATCTCACACCACAATTCGAACCCAAAACCTTTAGATAATGACCCAACCAACTGAGCTAACACAACATACATGAAATTATTTCAGTTCTTCAAATATTTAAACTAAATCAGGTTATGACATCGTCTAACGCATGCGTACAACCGATCTCGTCACGAGAGGACGGTTTTTGCTGACCCCCCCTTCCCCTGTAGAAAAAACTAACGTTTTTGGCCAATTTTTCGATATTTGTCGGGCGAAGGATGGGGCTTTCATATGAGACCAAGTTTGTCAATTTTTGTTCAGTCTGTCGAAAGTTTTTAACAGACATACAAACATACACACAGACATACATACATACATACATTTTCACTTTTAGATATATAGATATACGATTACATGAATATTGAATATACACTGTTACACCTTTCCATTAGGTAACACATTGGTCCTGGTGCCGTATACACTCGTTTATATAAAACCCTCAAAATATATGTGCATAACTCAGTGTAGTTAACATCCGAAAAATGAAATATATACGAGTCGCCTTCAATAAGTCTCCAATTGTTGTAGACTCGTGAAACGTCAGTATGTTATTGCTATACATCTTACGAGATGACGGACCAATTTTCATGATTTCAGGTTCAAATGAACAGCTACAACAGGAATTGGAATACACCCTACTAAAAACTGATTGTCACAGCTGGTGAATTTTGTACAGACATTTTAAATTGTCGTAGAGTCTTGAAAATTCAGTATCATGAGATGACTGACCAATTTTTATGATTTCAGGTTCAACTGAACAGCTACAGCAAGAAATTGGAATACATCCTACTAAAGTCGGATTATAACAGCTAGTGACTTTAAAAAATATAATCTGGGCGTGCGAACACTTTAGAAGAACAATATGCAATAAAATTCTATTTTATACTTGGAAATAATGCAACAAAAACGTATGGAATTCTTTAGACTGCTTTTGGACTATCTTGTATGACTCGAGCATCAGTGGTTGAATGACAAGGGATTCAAGAGAAGGCAGGGAGTCTGTGAGGGATGATGAAAAGTATAGAAGGGGTAAGGAAGCTAGAACACCAGAGTTGAATGGCCAAATAAAGAATTTCATAGACTGTCGTGTGTCTATAGAAATTAAGAAAAGTTCAATATATACACACTTGATTATGTACATTTGATTACATGAACATTAAATATACGAGGCTACATCCTCCCACTGCATAACATATTGGTCCCGATGCGATATACACTCACTTCGAACATTCACGAGAAACACTCGTCTATCTGAAACCACTATCAATAATTTCCCCCACTCTTTATCTGTGCCTAAACCTAAACGTAGGTTCCATGAACAGAGCTTCTTACTTAGAACTGCACACCTGTGGAACTCTCTTTCGTTTACCTGCTTTCCAGCTGACTACAATATGGCCATCTTCAAGTCCAATGTAAACAAGTTCTTGATGAGCTGTTCCCCTTAAGTAATCCAATTTACCAAATTTACACTTCTAACGATTACTATATTGTCCTTTTGACCAATGTACACTCTTTAAACCTTATTCTCGAGTGGCCTCCGGGCCTTGATATGTGGTGATTTCCTTGTAAAAAAAAAAAAAAAAAAAGAAAATTCTCACAACACAACAGAAATCTACAACCAGTATTGTTGAAATATAGTCCTTATTGGGTTCTCAATATGTGGCTTTGTAAAAGTACCTTTTTTTTTAAATCTTAGTTGTGGTTGGACAATTAGACTAGGAGGAGGAAAGAAAAGTGAAAGCAGGTTAAGAGACGCATGAAATGCAGCAATTTAGAAATAAAGTAACAAAAACTTACTCTCACCATGACTAATGTTTGTGCAAAGTTTTCAAAAAAAAATCCAAAGCATGGTTATTGAAAAAAGTGCAAACAAGCATAAAACGATTTGGGGGAAATTTTACGCCTATCAAGCCCCCTTGGGAGAGGGGGGGGGTAACCAGAGTTATCCCGGAAAATCCATTCTGGCAAAAATTTACTTTCACCATGATTAATGTTTGTGCAAAATTAAAAAAAAAAAAAAAAAAAAAAAAAACAGAAAAGAGTGAACGGATGAACAGAAATGAAATTCAACTTCAATTCCGAGTCCACCATTTTTTGCCCTTGCAAACATTTCACAAAACCCAATATCAATAAATTCCCCTCCCCCCTGCATCGGTGCCTAAACCTATACATGGATTACATCAATAAAGCTTCTTTCCTAGAACTGTCCGTCTGTAGAACACTGGTCTGCTTTCCAGCTGACTACAATATTTTCGTCTTCAAGTCCAATGTAAACAAGTTCTTATTGAACCATGCTCATAAATAATCTGACTATACCAAATTTCCTCTACTAACAATTACTACGACTGTACCAATGAGTTTAATACACACATTAACCCTTATCCTCGAGTGGCCTCTGGACCTTGATATGTGGTAACCCTTTTGTAAAAAAAAAAAAAAAAAAAAAAAAAAAAATCAGATGGGCATTTTTTACTATAGCCAACAAAACCAAAAGTGGTCAAAAAAACAACTATATAACATGTTATTAAACGGCAAGTTATTCTTCTACCTAGCTGGATAAGTTTTTTTTAGTGTTTTAACGTATTTTAAAGCGTTTATTCAGTTCAAAAAACAAGTAGTGCCAAGTGTCACATGAGAACTAGAAAAAAAAAAAAAGACCAACACAACCGGGTCACATCTTTGAATAATCACTCACAAATATGTTTGTTACATACAGGGTGGAACAATAAAAAAGATGACATGATTCCATTTCCATTTGATGAAAACCAATCTTCTTTTGTTGGAGACCATCTACTAGCTGGCCAGTTGTGTACAAATCCCAAGAGCGATAAGAGCCTTCTATCGTGTCTGAAAGCGACACAATGTTCAACGAGCAAGATTGGAGATGCGCCGCTGTACAACTCATGTTCTTTACCAAACCAATTTATGACAACAGGACCATTGCCAGCATCCTGAAAATGCAAATCCGGGCGGTTCAACGTTTGAGGGCACAGCTCATCAGAAGTTTCCGGCCACCTCGCATCTTCAAAGTCGGCTTGAAAATGTACCTGGATGTGCTGAAGAGTGTGGTGATCCCCTGATGCAATCAGGTGACCGCTAGAAGACCTTGGGTGTGGCACCAGGACAAGGCACCAGCCCACAAGTGTAAAGAAACCTGGCCTTTGGCTTTTTGTACCTTTCTCTCACTGCCCCCCACCCTCATACCCTGACCTGAGCCGGCCGGACTACTTCGTTTGGTCATACGTCAAGAACATCACCAACATGACCTCCCACAACACCAAAGCCAACCTGATCGCCGCCATCTGCCGAGCTCCTGTCAGCGCTTGTGAAAAGGGCATGCTCCCAGTTCCAGGCCCATATCAAGGCAGTGATTGAGGCTGAAGGTGGCTACATTGAATAGATGTCAGTTCTACTACATAATTAACTGGATCATTCAACTTTGGTGTTCCGTTGAATGAGAGGGGATGCCATCCGAGTCTTCAAATATCTGCGTGGGGATAGCGATGTGGACCGTTTCAAGATGGTTCCTTTGAAACAAGATTCCAGGACCCGTGGTCATTCCTTGTGTTTGGATAAGCAGCAACTTCGGAAAAGGGGCAGGTGGGTTTGTTCGACCACACTTCTTCTCCCAACGTGTGGTGAACGTGTGAAATCAGCTGCTGGAAGAAGTGGCATTTGCAGAGCCATTCAATAGATTCAAAGCCAGACCAGACAAACATTGAAGGAATCACCCGCTTTGTTTGACTGCAAATCTAGAGATGATGTGTATTGAGAGACTGTAATCTCGGGTGTATAGGCCTGTGTTCCTTCTAACGGTTTATTGTATATTGTATTTACGCCATACCCCATCAAAGGTCTTTGCTATGTTGAGAACTATTGCTCTTGGGAGGAAACACGCGTTGATAGATTCATCAGCTTTATGTGAAATTGGAGTCAATATATCAGAGGTAGATTGTGCAGGACGGAATCCATATTGCTCGTCACTGAGTAGGTTGTTTTTGCTGAGGAAGTTGAAAATTTCTCTAACTCACTCATGACAAGCATTAGAATCATAGAAGCGCTTCAGAGGAGCGCTACAAAATTGGTCCTAAATCTGCATGATCTGTTCTACGAGGAGCAACTGGACCTTCCAACTCTGGTGTTGCATTGAATGAGAGAGGATGCTATCCAAGTCTTCAAATATCTGCATAGGGAACATAATGTGGACTGTCTCAAGATTGTTCCAGACCAGCAAACATTGGAAGAATCACCCGCTTTGTTTGACTACAAATCTAGAGATGATGTGTATTGAAAGACTAATCTTGGGTGTATAGCCGGTATTCCTTATCACCGTATATTGTATTGCTTCGCTCACCAATGATATGAAGAAACATGGGCTCAAGATGGATCTTGGAGTCACACCAGCGTTGAGACTTTGAACTCCAGACTTCTGCCCATCAATGACTACTTGATAGTTGAAAAGAGATTTGCTGATATTCCATAGCTGGACCTCTTGCGGAATAGACCTTACGTCTCATCAGCATGGTCACCGCGATATAGGCATCACATTGGAATCATAGAAGCACTACAGAAGGACGCTACGAAATTGGACCCAGATCTGCATGATCCGTCCTACGATGAGCAACTGAAGCAACTTGATCTTCCAACTCTGGAAGGGGATGCCATCCAAGTCTTATAAATATCCATGTGGGGAACACAACGTGGACTGTCTCAAGGTAGTTCCTTTGAAACAAGATTGTAGTACCCTGGGCATTCCTTGTCTTTGTATTAGCAGAGACATCGGAAGGGGGGCAACGGGGTCTGTTTGAGCACACTTCTTCTCTGAACATGTGGTGAACATGTGGAACCAGCTGCTGGAAGAATTGGCATCTGCAGAGTCACTCAATAGCTCCAAAGCCAGAGTTAACAAACATTGGAAGAATCACCCGCTTTGTTTTGACTAGCAATACACATGGCCGTTAAAACACTTTGGATAATCACAGATTTCAAGAGGTTTCTGCTAAAATAGTCATATTTTAAAAACCAAAGCACTTTAAGTCTTCAAAATACCACCGTTTTGTTCAGAAATGAATATACTTTCAAATGAAGTAGTAAATTATATATTTTTAGAGTTTTAAGCAAATAAAGTGATAAAAATGTAAACATCATAAAACGGCATTTTCGGTAAGATTTTGTAACGACACCCCCCCCCCCGATTTCTAAACGTTCGTACCATGTTTCTGTGAAGAATTTTTTAATGACATTTGGAAATTAGCCAAAAGAGATGTCATTTTTAATAATTTTGAGTGTCCGAAATTCATTTGACGACTCATTTTTTTCTTGTGTTAAAAAAAAAAAAAAAGATTTCAAAATGATGAGTATTGAAAATTTTGAAAAAAAAATTTCTTCGGACACTCACTATTAAATAAAAAAATCTTTTTACTATGTTTATTCGTTAAAAAGATGATTGGACAGTGTTTTCTCTAGTGGTACGTAGCAATTTAAAAACATAATATCCGAAAAAATCGTTATGAATTTGAATCAAGACTTCTGTAGTGATAGTAGCAGCAGCAGCAGAAACATTGCGTAAACAGACGTTTTGTTTTTGTTATTTAATGTTATTTCAAATCGATTTTTTTTTTAATTGAAAATCTGGTTGTAAAAAAAATTCTTACATGTTAGAGCTATTTTGTTATCAACCATACAAATATTTTTAAAAATTGGGTAGTAGTAAATTTTTAAAATATTTTAACAAGTGAAAATGTGAAATATGATTGTTTTGGTTCACGTGTACGAACGGTAACACACACTTCTAATTTTCGTCCCTTAAAAAAATGTTTTCAGTGAATTATTATCGAATGGAAACTAATCTACTCGATTATTAAAAATAAAATAAAAAAATAATATTTAAATATTTGTAGGAGGTGCTCAGTTAAAAAATAAAAACGGTAGGAAAAGACATGAAATGTAATTAAAAATCAAAATAACATTAATTTAAAATTTTTAACAATTTGTCAGTTTTAGCAAAACTTGTTTCTTTTTTTATATAGAATTTAAATACTTGATATTTTTCCAAGCATCATGTTTTCTGTTAGAGGGACGTCACTTTTTTAAATAACATTTATTTTTGTCTGTCATAATTCTTGTAAAGTTTCACAATGGGTATCAAACACCCTTTTTAAAAAAAAAAAAAAAACGCTTAATTCTATGTCTAATCCTAGGTATGAGTGGCAAGCCTCCTCCTAAAACCTTTAGCCTTAACAATAACACTAAGTACAAGTGGCAGAGCTCCCCACTAAACAAACTTCCTCTGTGAGCTCATATAAACGTTAAAAAAAAAAGCATAAAAAACGTTTAAAGAAAGTGCTCATGATTAATCTCCCATAAAAAAATTGGTCAACTGTCCTAAAACGCTAGGATCGTCTTGAAATGGTGAATTATTTTACATTTATGTGAAACCAACCCCCACTCTAAATTCTAAAATTGTTTTTGTTTTGTTTCTATCAAGTCTTCAGGATGTTCACACATAATTATCATTAACCCAAAGTCAGAGTGGCAACCTCCCTACCTTCTCATAATTGCACAAAGACCCTCTTAAAACCACGCATAATCGCCTTTTAGAAAACAAACAAACAAAAAAAAAAAAGACACCCAGGATTTATCTATCATAGGAAAAAGGGGGGTGGGGGTAACTGCCCTAAAGCGCTCGAATGATTCAAAATGGGAAATTATTTTACATCAAATTCTAAAATAATTTTTGTTTATCTTTTAAAGTTTTTCAAGTTGTTCACATGCAATTTTCTATAAAGGTAGAATCACATATTTTGGAGAGGTGGTCAGATGGGGAGGGGTAACAGAAGGTATTAATCTACAATAATACCAAAGAAATATTGCAATATATTCATTTTTAACCAATCCTAGATTTCGATTTCAGTTTTTGGCACATAAAATGCATTACAACTAAACTTAGAGTTCTCTAACTTCTTTTCTTTTAATGAATACATGGCATTTTTAAGCAATCGCAGCATATTTATGTGAATTTACTGCAGATTATTTGGAAACCTTAAATTCTTGAGAACTTACTCATGACTAGGGCTAGGATAACACCATATTCTTTCCCTTGTTTTGATTCTCAGGCATATATCCATTGATATGTTATATGTTTTTATGTAGAGTGATGTGATCCTTGGTTGATTAATTGTGTCTGTGTCGGATATATACTCGAGAGTAAAAACAATGAAAAGAATATGCTGTTGTCATAGCCCTAGTCATGACACACAGAAGACTAATTAGTCTGTACGAAGATAGAGAGAGCCAATCTCCACTATTTTTACATATTGGGTATTGAGATTTTCCGAGGTGTTGGAAAGCATTTCTCCTTTATGCGTCGATTCTTTACAAGAATCGGTGCGAGTTCTGGTTGCAGCTTTTTGAGTAACACAGAATGGCCCACTTAAAAGTAGCCCACGCTCTCATTTTTCTCTTATTGACCAACTGACACCACAAGAGAAAATGCAAGTTTTTTCCCAACAAGATGGCGCTACATGCCACACGTCTCACAGATCACTGACACGAGTTCATGACATGTTTACGAAAGAGAGAACAATAAGCAAAGGGTTATGACCACCACGTTCCTCGGACTTGTCATCATGTGATTTTTATCTTTGGGGAACTTAAAAACAAAAAGTTTGTGCAAATAATCCTCACCATTTAGACCAACCAAAGGAGAACAATCCTGGGCCCAACTCTCTTCCTGATCTACATCAATGACCTCCCTAAACACATACTTAAATCATTCGTTGACATCTATGCTGATGACACGACCATCTACGGCAACACATCAAAGGCTGTAAATGACAAAGTTCTCTCTGATTCTCTCTCCTCTGATCTCGAGCGCGTGGTTCAGTGGGGGAAGACGTGGCTGGTTACCTTTAATGCATCTAAAACCAAACTCCTATCCTTACTTCATCAACGCTCTGATCCCCATCTGGCATCAATTGGGATGGATGGCTCTCGTCTGGGTGAGGCCCCGTGTTTTGACAAGCTTCTGGGTTTGACCTTTACTCCTGATCTGAAATTGCAGTTCTAATAAAGAAGCTTTGTTCATCGAATCTACGTTTAGGTTTAGGCACAGATAAAGAGTGGGGGGGGGATTATTGATAGTGGTTTCAGTTAGACGAGTATTTCTTGTGAAAGTTTGGCAAGGTGGGACCATAGATTGGAGCTCAGACGAGCACTTGCCATGAAAATAACGATAAACCAGAGACAGACTCACAACATCGCTTCTGTGAGAAAGAGGTTGCAGGGAAGAGAAAGGACACTAGGCTACAAAGTCTATTTTGAACCCTATCAAGGCAGGACAAGTCCTTTCTAGCAGCTCCTGCCCAGATGTGGCAACAGTACTCCATTCTTGGACGTACCTGGCTCTTATATATACATAGAGAATTGCATCAGCAGTGAGATATTTACTGGATTGATAGAACGATCCCAAGCGACCTTGACAGTGGATTTGACATATGTGTTCCACCGAAAGAGAACAAGAAATAGAAGTGCAGAATCTGAAGAACAGATACTACACTTTGATCTTGTCCCGAAGGCCAAGAAATGAGTAATTAGATTAGGAGTAAAGGTCAAGCCCAGAAGCTTGCCAAAACATGAAGCCTCCCTATGACGAGAGCCATTCATTTCAATTGATGCCAGATGGGGATCAGAGCATTGATGATGTAAAGATAGAAGCTTTGTTTTAGTTGCATTAAAAGTAACCAGCCACCTCTTTCCCCATTGTACCACATATAAGTACCAGTTCTTTAAGCAATTTTAGTTTTAAAACATCTATTATGTTTAAAGCAATTAGAGTCTATATTGGAAGTTGTGATGTTTTCTCTTGATTTGTTTGTTGGAATTTTTCATAGTTAGTTTGTGGAAGAGGTCAGCAGTAGGGAAAGCAAGAGTTAATAGTTTCTTGCCTCGGACTGGTAGACTTAGGAATTCTTTCCCTGTTTCTGGCTTCCCTAACTGTACTAACATGCATGCGTTAATGTAACGCGAACAGACATCTCGCTGCTCAACTCCACATAGTTCCCTGTAGACATGATCCCGACAAGTAGCAAGAGAACAGTGAGGAAAGAATTCGTGAAAAAAGAAGACTTCGTAGTTCATTGAAAAGGAAAAGTTGTAGCAGTTCCCAATAATACGGAACGTCTAGTTTTCCTTCAACATTTGAAATTTTAGATATAGGTTCCTTGGACATGGATCTAACTTAATAACTTGATTTGAGCCCCAAACAATAAATGTTAAGAGAACCTGAAGCTACTGCATGGTTCAGACTCCATTTACCAAACGACAATGCAGCAGCCTCGGTATTTTGCACCTGCTGATAGGACAGCTCCCTCGCGAGTTACTCCACGACTCAGGTCCCTGACTATCAGGCGGATAACCTCAGCTCGGAAAAAAGTTTACCACCAGCACTCATATTAGTGACATGGTAACACAAAATTGCTGACTGGGTATACAGCATTTTTCCCCCCTTTGTCAGAAACATCGCTCATTCATTAAAGATTTAAAGATAAGGACTGAGAAGCGAGAGAGAATGCATCCACAAATATCTTTTCTACTCTCTTTAAAAAAAAATAAATAAATAATCTATCTATATATCTATAAAAGTGAATGTGTCTGTCTGTCTGTATACATTTCCCTACGAAATAACTGTCAATCTACAGACTCGAAATTTGATATACAGGGTACTGAGATTTGGGAAAATCTTTGTTATCCGTTTTCGGCCAGAAATTTGGCCGTTAAGGGATCAAAGTTCAACGATTTGACATTTGAGAACTCAACCAAATCCTCTGCCAATTTTGGGTATAAACATTTGAAATTTTAGATATAGGTTCCTTGGACATGGATCTAACTTAATAACTCGATTTGAGCCCCAAACAATAAATGTTAAGGGGTCATAATAGGGGTCAAAGTTAAAAAAATTGACCGCTTTTCTTTTTTTTTTTTGCTCAACATACACCTCCAAACACCCGGGCAACGCCGGACTGAAATGCTAGTAATATTTAAATCTAATATATAAAAGGATATATGTCTGTCTGTCTCCCTATTATCAAACTATCTCTTCCGAAACTAAAAGTTGTAGAGCAGTGCTAGGGGCCTAAAATGATGAGATTTTTTATGGACCGTTCTTTTATGGGTTTTTAAATAAATTGGACAAAATACTTATCCTGCCTTGATAGAGTTCAAAATAGACTTTGTAGCCTAGTAGGGGATGTCCTTTTCTTTTACCTGCAACCTCTTTCTCACAGAAGAGATGTTGCGAGTCTGTCTCTGCTTTAGCGGTATTTTCATGGCAAGTGCTCGTCTGAGCTCCAATCTATGGTCCCCCCCACCAAACTTTCACAAGAAACAATTTTAAACAGTTTTTAAGGGGTCAAAATTTGCTTAAATTATACATTTTTATACACTCATTTTAGTTTATGCCAATAGCATTTAATTTAAATTGTAAATTAAAAAAAAAAAAAAATCTAATATATAAAAGACTATATGTCTGTCTGTCTCCATATTCTCAAACTCTATCTCTTCTGAAACTTAAAGTCGCAGAGCAGCACTAAGAGCCTCAAATGATTGGATTTTTTACGGACTGCTCTTTTATGGATCTTTAGCCGGTTAAAAATAGTTTGTAGAATCATCTTTATTTATTATTTAATCAGGTCATATGTGTGTCACGTTGGTAGAGTGGTAACGTCACCAGCTTTGAATGCTACAGTTTTACTTTCGGTTTCAATTCTAGCTGATGGCACCCAAATACTTTTTTTAAATTTTTTTACTTTTAAAATCACAACTCTATAATAATATATATGAAATCTAGACAAATCAAAATATCATATTTAAACGTATTTTACAACCGGTGAAAACCGCCCCTCCCCACACACACTAGTAGCAAATAAATAACAAATAAAGTATTGCACTTAAGTCCATAGCTACTATTTATATAAAAGCCAAGTACGTCCAAGGAAGGAATACTGCTGCCATATCTGGGCAGGAGCTGCTAGAAACAGTCTATCCTGCCTTGACAGAGTACAAAATAGACGTTGTGGTTGAGTGGGGGATGTCCTTTTCTCTTCCCTGCAACCTCTCTCCCACAGAAGAGACATTGCCAGCCTATCTTTGTTTTATCGTTACTTCCATGGCAGGTGCTCGTCTGGGCTCTAATCTCTACTCCCCCCCCCTCACCAATCTTTCACGATAAATACCTGTCTAGCTGAAACCACTGTCAAAATTTTTCCCCACTCTTTATCTGTGCCTAAATCAAAACGTAGATTCCATGAACACGCCTGTGGAACTCTCTACCGCTTGCTTGATTCCCTCCTGACTTCAACATGGATGTCTTCAAGTCCAACGTAAACAAATTCTTGATGAACCGCCCCCCCCCAAGTAATGACACTTTATCAAATCTCCAATACTAATGAATACTGCAACACTATCCAATTGATTACTGTACAAAAAATAACCCTTATCGCCGAGTGGCTTCTGGGCCTTGATAAGTGGTGACCTTCATGTAAAAAAAAAAAATGTTTGGAGAAAGGTACACCTCTTACCATGTCACGCAGAATAAGGAAAAAAAAGCTTAGAGAGCGAGAGAGCTAAATTTGCATGTAATATGAGAATAAAGAAAATTCACCTACACTAATTAAATGAAAATGATTTTTTGTTTTAAGACATGGCAATATAGTAATAATCAAAACTAGCAGGACCTGTGGAAATTCCACAGGGGACTCATTCATATGTAAGATATTGATGTTGGCATTCAGTGGATGTTCAGTGTAAATGGAGACGCTCTAATATTGTACCTATTTACAATGCCTCCCCACAAGACAGAGTTAGACACCAGGGTCGTTTTTTAACGTGGAGTAAAGGTACAAAAATAAAATTTGTCTCAGTCGTGAAGGATTTCTCCTCCACTGAAAGAGAACGAGAAATGGAAGTGCCACATCTGAAGAACAGATACTACACTTTGAGATATTAAATCTTTTATTCATGTTAAAAAATACAGTCAAAATCAACGATGAACAAAAAACTTAGGCACATGGCCAACTCAAAAGGGGGGATTTTGGGGGTCGTTGGTCATCCTTGTCACTCCAGAACTAAACAAAGTCAGAAGTTTCTCCCAGCTGGTATCTTCTTTCACCATAATACCGCATTCACCCTTTCATATTTGGGGACGTCCTACTTAACTCCCAATTTTTAAAATCTTGGCTAAAAAGCCAAGGACTGTGATATTATTGTACCTATTTACTATGCCTCCCCACGGGACAGAGTTAGACACCAGGGTCGTTTTTTAACGTGGAAAAAAGGTACAAAAATAAAAATTGTCTCAATCGTGAAGGATTTCTCCTCCACCGAAAGAGAACAAGAAATGGAAGTGCAGCATCTGAAGAACAGATACTACACTTTGAGATATTAAATCTTTTATTCATGTTAAAAAATACAGTCAAAATTAACGATGAACAAAAAACTTAGGCACATGGCCAACTCAAAAGGGGGGATTTTGGGGGTCGTTGGTCATCCTTGTCACTCCAGAACTAAACAAAGTCAGAAGTTTCTCCCAGCTGGTATCTTCTTTCACCATAATACCGCATTCACCCTTTCATATTTGGGGACGTCCTACTTAACTCCCAATTTTTAAAATCTTGGCTAAAAAGCCAAGGACTGTGATATTATTGTACCTATTTACTATGCCTCCCCACGGGACAGAGTTAGACACCAGGGTCGTTTTTTAACGTGGAGAAAAGGTACAAAAATAAAAATTGTCTCAATCGTGAAGGATTTCTCCTCCACCGAAAGAGAACAAGAAATGGAAGTGCAGCATCTGAAGAACAGATACTACACTTTGAGATATTAAATCTTTTATTCATGTTAAAAAATACAGTCAAAATTAACGATGAACAAAAAACTTAGGCACATGGCCAACTCAAAAGGGGGGATTTTGGGGGTCGTTGGTCATCCTTGTCACTCCAGAACTAAACAAAGTCAAAAGTTTCTCCCAGCTAGTTTCTTCTTTCACCATAATACCGCATTCACCCTTTCATATTGGGGGACGTCCTAGTAACTCCCAATTTTTAAAACATTTTTTATTGACGTGTAAAAACAAAAAAGATAACAATAAAATGGTACAATAATTCATTTGTGAGATACTACACTTTGATCTTGGCCAAAAGGCCAAGGACTGTGATATTATTGTAGCTATTTTATTAAAACTGCAAAAGTATTTATTTAGTAAGAATATGTTTAAAATGGCCACCCGTGATAACATATAGAATTACATGTTTTAATATTTGGAAAACTACTTGTTTTTCATCTAATTTTAATTTTTCGCCAATACTACACTGTGACAAGGCAGTTTGGTACGCGAGTGCACATTTAACAGTCTTCGTTTATGCTCACGCATAGCATAAACAAAGGCTAGGCTGTGAAATGGAAAACAGTCCCAAAGTTCAGTTGGTATTGACCAATACCATGCATAAAAAATCAAACCAAAATCTTTTTAGCCAAAAAATGTCCCCTCTGTCAGGTGGCCAGAAAGTGGGTGCTTATTTTTAAGTTAAATTTACATGGAAAAGTTATCACCCACTTTTCGAAAAAGTAATTTCTTCATATCATGAAAACTATTTTTTTGCGACGGAGACGATTTTTAGATTCGTTTTTAGCACACCGAAATCTAAAAAAAGAAAAAAAAAATATTTTGTTATATACGAACGTGAGACGGGGCCTTAAAATGTCAATGCGATTTCCGTATTCAGCATAGCAGAAAACTTATAAAAGTCGTCATTTAAAAGAAAATTGCGGAGGTGGACCTAATCCAAAAAAATACCAAAATAAAAAAAAAACGCGCGGTAACGTAAGTGCAAAAGGAAACGCTGGAACTTTACGCAAATCATTTCTAAAATAATGTCATCGTAAGTTTGTACTTTTCTGTCTATTTTGTTTTTTCGGGTTTGTACATTCGAAAGTCAAAAAACAAATATATAACAAATAAATGTTATCAAAAGGCAAGATAACTTACTTTTCTACCTAACTGGATGTCTTTTTAGTGTTTTTATTTAATGTAACATGTTTATTCAGATCGAAAAACAGTGTTTACCGATGTATTGAAAAAAATGCAAATAGTGGCGGACTGTGTTACTGTTGAATACGTAAGTTTTGGAAAACGAGTTAAAACTAAAAGAAATATATAAAATACTGTTAGAAACTCACTCAATATATGTTACCGTGACATATGGGCTGACATAATATTCGGTGGGTTTTTAACAGTATTTTGTATAGGCTTTTATTTTTAACTCATTTTCCCAAACTTACGTATTCAACATCAGTCCGCTGCCATTTGCATTTTTCAAATACAACCGTATGTTTTTCGAGCTGAATAAACATGTTACATTAAATAAAAACACTAAAAAATTATTCAGTTAGGTAGAAAAATAATACACAGATTCGAAAACGTTGTCAAAAAACAAATATATAACAAATAAATGTTATCAAAAGCAAGATAAGTTACTTTTCTATCTGACTGGATAATATTTTAGTGTTTTCATTTAATGTAAAAACGTTTATTCAGCTCGCAAAACATACTGTTTACCGATGTATTGGAAAATTCAAAATGGCGCCGAACTCTCTGATGAACACGGTAAGTTTGGGAAAATGAGTTAAAAATAAAAAAATTATACCAAATACTGTTAAAAGCCCACCGAATATATGTAAGCCTATGTCACGGTAACATATATTGAGCAAGTTTCTAACAGTATTTTTTATTTTTAACTCATTTATCCAAACTTGCCGTGTTCATCAGAGAGTTCGGCGCCATTTTGAGTTTTACAATACATCGGTAAACAGTATGTTTTTTCGAGCTGAATAAACATGTTACATTAAATAAAAACACTAAAAAAATATCCAGTTAGGTAGACAAGTAATTTATTTTGCCTTTGATAACATTTATTTGTGTATTTGTTTTGTTTTGTTTGACAACTTTTTCGGATCTATATTGTACAGTAATACAACCTCATAAATGTTAACGTAATTTTGTATTTTTTTTTTTTTTCTGTTAATATTTGTTTTATTTGACTTATTTTCTCCATACTTACCTCAATGTCAAACTGAAGCTCTGCATCCATGCTTGCAACTTGGACAGGATAGGTTTTCGATCCGGACGAGACAGAAGCCACTTTCTTTTTAATTAAAGACATCTTCAATGAATTCTTTGCTTCCTCGGAGACAACTAAAACTTTAAATTACTTATTTAATTTATTTAACAAAATTTGTTTAACAATTCACAGATTTTAACTTTTTTTTTTTTTCTAAAAATCAACAAAAAAGAAAAAAAAAGAAAAAAAAGCTACAGGTGGAGAGGGATAACTTTCTAAAAGTTTGTTGTTGTTTTTTTTTTCTATGTTTTTTTTTGTAAATCTAAGTTAATATAAATATAAATTAAGTATTAAATTTAAACTCAGAAAAAAAAAAGAAAGAAAAATAATTTTTTCTTTTTTTAAATACGTTAAATATTTTTTTTTTTAAAGTCGAAACTGTCAAACTTTCTGTTTTATGACAAAAAGTTTGAAACTTGAAGGGAAGTTTGTCATAGCAAAGAAAAGCATGCGGTTGCCAGAAGGAAGATACTCCTTAAGTTGTCCAATTTTAAAGTGGACATTGGATAGAGGATTTGGTGGACAGTGGTCGTGTGGCCGGTAATAAGAACACGCCACCATCGATGGACAATCTAAGAGGGGCTAAATATTTCCGATGGAGTTTCGTCTTCATCCCTGTTTTCTCATTTACTGCGAGACGTTGGCGCCACCTAGCGGCAAAACGGAAGAATTCCTGCAACTTAACGAATTCAAGGAGAGATAACTCTCGCGTACACATTTCATATTTTAAAAGAAGAAATAAGGTTATCAAAATGAGTTTGCCGCTTGAAACACTCGATTTTGGCCTTTTGGCTAGGATCAAAGTGTAGTATCTTTCCTTTTTGGGGAGCTGGATTTTTCCTACATTATAATAGCCGACCTCGTGGGGAGGCAAGTAAAAAAAGGAACAATTTAAGATTTAACGGTCAGAAAGACCAGTCGAGTGTGAAATTGTTTTTAATAAATATTGCTTGGCCTTTTGGCTAGGAAGAGAGTGTAGTATCTGTTCTGATGCTACACTTTACATTTTCTGTCCTCAGTCAGTGGAGCTGGAGTTTTCCTTCATTAATAACTGACCTTGTGTCTAACGCTGCCCTCGTGGGGAGGCAAGTAAAAAGGAACAATTGACGGTCAGAAAGACCAGTGTGAAGTGGACAGAGTGTAGTACCTGTTGTGATACTCCACTGCCTTTTTTGTTCTCCGTCAATCAGGGGGAGAAATCCTTCTAGACTGAGGCAATTTTTATTTTTATTCCTCTCCAGAGTGCCCCTTTTTGGGGAGCTGGATTTTTCCCACCTTAAAAACCGACTTTGTGTTTAACTCTGCCCTCGTGTGGAGGCAAGCAAGTAGAAAGAATTTAAGATTTAACGGTCAGAAAGACCAGATGAATATGAAATTGTTTTTAATAAATATTGCTTGGCGTTTTGGCCAAGATCAAAGTGTAGTATCTGTTCCGGCAGATGCTGCACTTAAGATAATTTGTACCAGTCAATGGAGGGGAAACCCTCTATACTGGGACAATTATTATTTTTGGTAACCAGAGTGCCCCCTTTTTGCCTACTTTTAGGGGAGCTGGTTTTTACCTCACATTAAAAACGGCCTTGTGCCTAATTTGCTCAGTGGGGGAGCAAATAAATACCATAAATACCATCTGTTCCGGCAGATACTACAAGCAAAGACCAGATGTGGGGGCAACCCTACATACCTGACCTTTAACCAGCTCCCATTTCCCACCTCTCAGGAGCTGGTCCTCCTTTTCCCTTCCCCCTCCCTTCACTCCTCACATTAAAAATTGGCCTTGTGCCTAATTTGCTCAGTGGGGGAGCAAATAAATACCAGTGGTCACGACTAGGCCACCTCCGTGGCCTTCGGGCCAAGATCAAAGTGTAGTATCTGTTCCGGCAGATGCTGCAAGCTATGACTAGCTATGACTAGCAAAGACCAGATGTGGGGGCAACCCCACATGCCTGACCATTAACCAGCTCCCATTTCCCACCTCTCGGGAGCTGGTCCCCTTTTTCCCTTCCCCCTCCCTTCACTCCTCACATTAAAAATTGGCCTTGTGCCTAATTTGCTCGGTGGGGGAGCAAATAAATACCATCTGTTCCGGCAGATACTGCACTTAAGATAATTTGTACCAGTCAATGGAGGGGAAACCCTCTATACTGGGACAATTATTATTTTTGGTAACCAGAGTGCCCCTTTTTGCCTACTTTTAGGGGAGCTGGTTTTTACCTCACATTAAAAGCGGACTTGTGCCTAATTTGCTCAGTGGGGGAGCAAATAAATACCATCTGTTCCGACAGATACTGCAAGCAAAGACCATATGTGGGGGCAACTCCACATATAAGACCTTGGTCAATGTAGGGGCAACCCTTCATACCAATTGTCACTATCCAGCTCCCCTACTCCCCGGGGAGTTGGTCCCCATTTCCCCTTCACTCCTCACTTTAAAAATCGGCCTTGTGCCTAGTTTGCTCGGTGGGGAAGCAGATAAATACCATCTGTTCCGACAGATACTGCACTTAAGATAATTTGTACCAGTCAATGGAGGGGAAGCCCTCTATACTGGGACAATTATTA
Source organism: Euprymna scolopes (assembly GCF_053919585.1). Taxonomy (NCBI): domain Eukaryota; kingdom Metazoa; phylum Mollusca; class Cephalopoda; order Sepiida; family Sepiolidae; genus Euprymna; species Euprymna scolopes. The sequence goes on from NC_136526.1 coordinate 9,280,666, forward strand.
TTTTTGGTAACCAGAGTGCCCCCTTTTTGCCTACTTTAAGGGGAGCTGGTTTTTACCTCACATTAAAAACGGCCTTGTGCCTAATTTGCTCAGTGGGGGAGCAAATAAACACCATCTGTTCCGACAGATACTGCAAGCTATGACTAGCTATGACTAGCTATGACTAGCAAAGACCAGATGTGGGGGCAACCCCACATGCCTGACCTTTAACCAGCTCCCATTTCCCACCTCTCGGGAGCTGGTCTCCTTTTTCCCTTCCCCCTCCCTTCACTCCTCACATTAAAAATCGGCCTTGTGCCCAATTTGCTCGGTGGGGGAGAAAATAAATACCATCTGTTCCGACAGATGCTGCACTTAAGATGGTTTGTACCAGTCAATGGAGGGGAAACCCTCTATACTGGGACAATTATTATTTTTGGTAACCAGAGTGCCCCCTTTTTGCCTACTTTTAGGGGAGCTGGTTTTAACCTCACATTAAAAACGGCCTTGTGCCTAATTTGCTCAGTGGGGGAGCAAATAAACACCATCTGTTCCAGCAGATGCTGCACTTAAGATAATTTGTACCAGTCAATGGAGGGGAAACCCTCTATACTGGGACAATTATTATTTTTGGTAACCAGAGTGCCCCCTTTTTGCCTACTTTTAGGGGAGCTGGTTTTTACCTCACATTAAAAACGGCCTTGTGCCTAATTTGCTCAGTGGGGGAGCAAATAAATACCATCTGTTCCGGCAGATGCTGCACTTAAGATAATTTGTACCAGTCAATGGAGGGGAAACCCTCTATACTGGGACAATTATTATTTTTGGTAACCAGAGTGCCCCCTTTTTGCCTACTTTAAGGGGAGCTGGTTTTTACCTCACATTAAAAACGGCCTTGTGCCTAATTTGCTCAGTGGGGGAGCAAATAAACACCATCTGTTCCGGCAGATACTGCAAGCTATGACTAGCTATGACTAGCAAAGACCAGATGTGGGGGCAACCCCACATGCCTGACCTTTAACCAGCTCCCATTTCCCACCTCTCGGGAGCTGGTCCCCTTTTTCCCTTCCTCCTCCCTTCACTCCTCACATTAAAAATCGGCCTTGTGCCTAATTTGCTCGGTGGGGGAGCAAATAAATACCATCTGTTCCGGCAGATGCTGCACTTAAGATAATTTGTACCAGTCAATGGAGGGGAAACCCTCTATACTGGGACAATTATTATTTTTGGTAACCAGAGTGCCCCCTTTTTGCCTACTTTTAGGGGAGCTAGTTTTTACCTCACATTAAAAACGGCCTTGTGCCTAATTTGCTCAGTGGGGGAGCAAATAAACACCATCTGTTCCAGCAGATGCTGCACTTAAGATAATTTGTACCAGTCAATGGAGGGGAAACCCTCTATACTGGGACAATTATTATTTTTGGTAACGAGAGTGCCCCCTTTTTGCCTACTTTCAGGGGAGCTGGTTTTTACCTCACATTAAAAACGACCTTGTGCCTAATTTGCTCAGTGGGGGAGCAAATAAATACCATCTGTTCCAGCAGATGCTGCACTTAAGATAATTTGTACCAGTCAATGGAGGGGAAACCCTCTATACTGGGACAATTATTATTTTTGGTAACCAGAGTGCCCCCTTTTTGCCTACTTTTAGGGGAGCTGGTTTTTACCTCACATTAAAAACGGCCTTGTACCTAATTTGCTCAGTGGGGGAGCAAATAAACACCATCTGTTCTGGCAGATACTGCAAGCTATGACTAGCTATGACTAGCTATGACTAGCAAAGACCAGATGTGGGGGCAACCCCACATGCCTGACCTTTAACCAGCTCCCATTTCCCACCTCTCGGGACCTGGTCCCCTTTTTCCCTTCCCCCTCCCTTCACTCCTCACATTAAAAATTGGCCTTGTGCCTAATTTGCTCGGTGGGGGAGCAAATAAATACCATCTGTTCCGGCAGATGCTGCACTTAAGATAATTTGTACCAGTCAATGGAGGGGAAACCCTCTATACTGGGACAATGATTATTTTTTGGTAACCAGAGTGCCCCCTTTTTGCCTACTTTTAGGGGAGCTGGTTTCTACCTCACATTAAAAACGGCCTTGTGCCTAATTTGCTCAGTGGGGGAGCAAATAAATACCATAAATACCATCTGTTCCGGCAGATACTACAAGCAAAGACCAGATGTGGGGGCAACCCTACATACCTGACCTTTAACCAGCTCCCATTTCCCACCTCTCAGGAGCTGGTCCTCCTTTTCCCTTCCCCCTCCCTTCACTCCTCACATTAAAAATTGGCCTTGTGCCTAATTTGCTCAGTGGGGGAGCAAATAAATACCAGTGGTCACGACTAGGCCACCTCCGTGGCCTTCGGGCCAAGATCAAAGTGTAGTATCTGTTCCGGCAGATACTGCAAGCTATGACTAGCTATGACTAGCAAAGACCAGATGTGGGGGCAACCCCACATTCCTGACCATTAACCAGCTCCCATTTCCCACCTCTCGGGAGCTGGTCCCCTTTTTCCCTTCCCCCTCCCTTCACTCCTCACATTAAAAATTGGCCTTGTGCCTAATTTGCTCGGTGGGGGAGCAAATAAATACCATCTGTTCCGGCAGATACTGCACTTAAGATAATTTGTACCAGTCAATGGAGGGGAAACCCTCTATACTGGGACAATTATTATTTTTGGTAACCAGAGTGCCCCTTTTTGCCTACTTTTAGGGGAGCTGGTTTTTACCTCACATTAAAAGCGGACTTGTGCCTAATTTGCTCAGTGGGGGAGCAAATAAATACCATCTGTTCCGACAGATACTGCAAGCAAAGACCATATGTGGGGGCAACTCCACATATAAGACCTTGGTCAATGTAGGGGCAACCCTTCATACCAATTGTCACTATCCAGCTCCCCTACTCCCCGGGGAGTTGGTCCCCATTTCCCCTTCACTCCTCACTTTAAAAATCGGCCTTGTGCCTAGTTTGCTCGGTGGGGAAGCAGATAAATACTATCTGTTCCGACAGATACTGCACTTAAGATAATTTGTACCAGTCAATGGAGGGGAAGCCCTCTATACTGGGACAATTATTATTTTTGGTAACCAGAGTGCCCCCTTTTTGCCTACTTTAAGGGGAGCTGGTTTTTACCTCACATTAAAAACGGCCTTGTGCCTAATTTGCTCAGTGGGGGAGCAAATAAACACCATCTGTTCCGACAGATACTGCAAGCTATGACTAGCTATGACTAGCTATGACTAGCAAAGACCAGATGTGGGGGCAACCCCACATGCCTGACCTTTAACCAGCTCCCATTTCCCACCTCTCGGGAGCTGGTCTCCTTTTTCCCTTCCCCCTCCCTTCACTCCTCACATTAAAAATCGACCTTGTGCCCAATTTGCTCGGTGGGGGAGAAAATAAATACCATCTGTTCCGACAGATGCTGCACTTAAGATGGTTTGTACCAGTCAATGGAGGGGAAACCCTCTATACTGGGACAATTATTATTTTTGGTAACCAGAGTGCCCCCTTTTTGCCTACTTTTAGGGGAGCTGGTTTTAACCTCACATTAAAAACGGCCTTGTGCCTAATTTGCTCAGTGGGGGAGCAAATAAACACCATCTGTTCCAGCAGATGCTGCACTTAAGATAATTTGTACCAGTCAATGGAGGGGAAACCCTCTATACTGGGACAATTATTATTTTTGGTAACCAGAGTGCCCCCTTTTTGCCTATTTTTAGGGGAGCTGGTTTTTACCTCACATTAAAAACGGCCTTGTGCCTAATTTGCTCAGTGGGGGAGCAAATAAATACCATAAATACCATCTGTTCCGGCAGATACTACAAGCAAAGACCAGATGTGGGGGCAACCCTACATACCTGACCTTTAACCAGCTCCCATTTCCCACCTCTCAGGAGCTGGTCCTCCTTTTCCCTTCCCCCTCCCTTCACTCCTCACATTAAAAATTGGCCTTGTGCCTAATTTGCTCAGTGGGGGAGCAAATAAATACCAGTGGTCACGACTAGGCCACCTCCGTGGCCTTCGGGCCAAGATCAAAGTGTAGTATCTGTTCCGGCAGATACTGCAAGCTATGACTAGCTATGACTAGCAAAGACCAGATGTGGGGGCAACCCCACATGCCTGACCTTTAACCAGCTCCCATTTCCCACCTCTCGGGAGCTGGTCCCCTTTTTCCCTTCCCCCTCCCTTCACTCCTCACATTAAAAATCGGCCTTGTGCCTAATTTGCTCGGTGGGGGAGCAAATAAATACCATCTGTTCCGGCAGATGCTGCACTTAAGATAATTTGTACCAGTCAATGGAGGGGAAACCCTCTATACTGGGACAATTATTATTTTTGGTAACCAGAGTGCCCCCTTTTTGCCTACTTTTAGGGGAGCTGGTTTTTACCTCACATTAAAAACGGCCTTGTACCTAATTTGCTCAGTGGGGGAGCAAATAAACACCATCTGTTCTGGCAGATACTGCAAGCTATGACTAGCTATGACTAGCTATGACTAGCAAAGACCAGATGTGGGGGCAACCCCACATGCCTGACCTTTAACCAGCTCCCATTTCCCACCTCTCGGGAGCTGGTCCCCTTTTTCCCTTCCCCCTCCCTTCACTCCTCACATTAAAAATTGGCCTTGTGCCTAATTTGCTCGGTGGGGGAGCAAATAAATACCATCTGTTCCGGCAGATGCTGCACTTAAGATAATTTGTACCAGTCAATGGAGGGGAAACCCTCTATACTGGGACAATGATTATTTTTTGGTAACCAGAGTGCCCCCTTTTTGCCTACTTTTAGGGGAGCTGGTTTCTACCTCACATTAAAAACGGCCTTGTGCCTAATTTGCTCAGTGGGGGAGCAAATAAATACCATCTGTTCCGGCAGATACTGCAAGCTATGACTAGCTAGGACTAGCTATGACTAGCAAAGACCAGATGTGGGGGCAACCCCACATGCCTGACAATTAACCAGCTCCCATTTCCCACCTCTCGGGAGCTGGTCCCCTTTTTCCCTTCCCCCTCCCTTCACTCCTCACATTAAAAATCGGCCTTGTGCCTAATTTGCTCGGTGGGGGAGCAAATAAATACCATCTGTTCCGGCAGATACTGCAAGCTATGACTAGCTATGACTAGCAAAGACCAGATGTGGGGGCAACCCCACATGCCTGACCTTTAACCAGCTCCCATTTCCCACCTCTCGGGAGCTGGTCCCCTTTTCCCCTTCCCCCTCCCTTCACTCCTCACATTAAAAATCGGCCTTGTGCCTAATTTGCTCGGTGGGGGAGCAAATAAATACCATCTGTTCCGGCAGATACTGCAAGCTATGACTAGCTAGGAATAGCTATGACTAGCAAAGACCAGATGTGGGGGTGGGGGCAACCCCACATGCCTGACCATTAACCAGCTCCCATTTCCCACCTCTCGGGAGCTGGTCCCCTTTTTCCCTTCCCCCGTCCCTTCACTCCTCACATTAAAAATCGGCCTTGTGCCTAATTTGCTCGGTGGGGGAGCAAATAAATACCATCTGTTCCGGCAGATACTGCAAGCTATGACTAGCTATGACTAGCTATGACTAGCAAAGACCAGATGTGGGGGCAACCCCACATGCCTGACCTTTAACCAGCTCCCATTTCCCACCTCTCGGGAGCTGGTCCCCTTTTCCCCTTCCCCCTCCCTTCACTCCTCACATTAAAAATCGGCCTTGTGCCTAATTTGCTCGGTGGGGGAGCAAATAAATACAATCTGTTCCGGCAGATACTGCAAGCTATGACTAGCAAAGACCAGATTTGGGGGCAACCTCACATGCCTGACCTTTAACCAGCTCCCATTTCCCACCTCTCGGGAGCTGGTCCCCTTTTCCCTTCCCCCTCCCTTCACTCCTCACATTAAAAATCGGCCTTGTGCCTAATTTGCTCGGTGGGGGAGCAAATAAATACCATCTGTTCCGGCAGATGCTGCAAGCTATGACTAGCTATGACTAGCAAAGACCAGATGTGGGGGCAACCCCACATGCCTGACCTTTAACCAGCTCCCATTTCCCACCTCTCGGGAACTGGTCCCCTTTTCCCTTCCCCCTCCCTTCACTCCTCACATTAAAAATTGGCCTTGTTCCTAATTTGCTCGGTGGGGGAGCAAATAAATACTATCTGTTCTGATACTACACTTAACCTTTCCTGTCCTCTGTCAGTGGAGGAGAAGTCATTCTAGACTGAAATGATTTTATTTTTGTTCCTATCCAGAGTGCCCCTTTTCGGGGGGGGGGGATTTTCCCCACATTAAAAATTGACCTTGTATCTAACTTTGCCCTCGTGGAAATAGGAACAATTTAAGATTTAACGGTTAGAAAGACCAGACGAGTGCAAAATTATTTTTAATAAATAATGCTATTTATTAAAAATAAAGTTGACATTTTTTTTCTTTCAAATTTTGGATTAATAAAATGTTCATCTTCAGGAAATTGGACATTTTTTTTTTCTTTTTCTTTTTCTTATATTTAACATTTAGTACTTGTCAATGGCTGGCTTATAAAACAGACATTAAGCTGAATATGGTGATGATGAATTGTTTTTTATTTTATAAATACTAAACTGTCTTTTTCCTTTTTCTTTTTCTTTTTCTTTTTCTTTTTCTTCCTCTTATATGCTACTAACCTGGGTGCCCGCCGTTTCCTGGGTGTTTGGAGGTGTGTGTTGAGCAAAAAACAAAAAAAAGTGGTAGTAGGCAGGCAGGCAGACTTGAACACGTACCTCGAAGAAGGAAAAGAACATGAAAAAAAAAAACGTGACGTCTTAGCTGTTGCGCCCATCAGGCACCCAGGCTACGATCTCACACTCGTCTGGTCTTTTTCACAGTTCTATCCTCAAAATAACTCCCTACTCTTTGCTTTGTATTTCTTTCATACTTATGTTGTATACTTCATCTATCTTCTTCTTATGTTTTATGTTTATTCTAGATTTTCTTCCTAATCTATCCTAAGCTAGATGCTGCATTTCCCTTTATCTATAACAGCGCTCTTCGGCTCTTCTGATGAGAAGCATTAGGCTTTGAAATGCCTAGGTATAAGGAGCATTTATAACTCCTGTTTCTATTATTGCCTTTCGTATATAAATTGAGCTTAGGCGTTTGGACAATGTCAAAACATTGGTAATTCACTATCCAATACAGCAGCAGTCGAATAGTGTAACGGTTAGAAGCGCTGACCATCGTTTGGCCGGTTGAGTTTCGATCCTGGCTTGAGGTAAAAGGAGCATTTATAACTCCTGTTTCTATTATTGCCTTTCGTATATAAATTGAGCTTAGGCGTTTGGACAATGTCAAAACATTGGTAATTCACTATCCAATATAGCAGCAGTGAAATAGTGTAACGGTTAGAAGTGCTGACCATCGTTTGGGCGGTTGAGTTTCGATCCTGGCTTGAGGTAGTTGTTTTTCTAGCTGTATTGATGAGTTGTATATTTAAGCATTAAATCTTAAATTATTATCAAATGTTTGCTGCATGGGATTTCATTTTATTACGCTTGCGTTCGACAGATCGTCTGGTCTTTCTGTTGTATAGTTCATTATTAGTATTATTGTTATTGTTCGTATCTCTTGTTGTTATTTTTAGGTCTTATTAATAGTGTGAGTCTTAGAGTCTTATTAAGAGGAATGTTGCGTTCTGTGTTCGTGTTATGAAGAGATTCATATATATAAAATGTTTGTACTTAGAAGTGTAGATGATATGAGATGTAGATTTTTTTCTTCTTTCTTTCTTTCTTTCTTTCAAATACCTTCATTCAGAAACTCATAAACGTAATTAAAAAGTGTATTTTTTTAAAAACATTTCTTTTGTTATATATATTGTTATTTTTATTGTTCTTTTTGTTATTCTTGTTGTTGGGAAGTCTTATTAAGAGGTGTTGCTGAGAGACTTAGTGAGATGTTGTTGCGTTCTGTGTTCGTGTTATGATGAGATTCATATATATATAAAATGTTCGTACTTAGAAGTGTAGATATGAGATGTAGAGTTCACATTGTGTATGTAAAGACATTTTAAAACACATGATATACAAGACATATAATGACAATTTTCGCTTTACCTTTTTGGTAGAATTACAACACAAAGATGACGTTTATAAAAACACAAGATGGATTCATTTCTTCTTCCGACCGGCCGTGGTTTTCTTAGTCAAGAATTCAAAGTTTTACATTCTATATTTCAAAGGTGACCGTCTTGCTTCCAGATGTTTGACTCCCATGTCTGGACCCCAGACTGTCGTCTCTCGTCCTCGGACTCTCTCTCAGACTCTCTCAGACTCTCTCCGCTTAACTCTAAAGTTTCTAACTATATTGAGAACTTCCCATTTTCCATGACGTCATACACATTAACATGTGTCTTCTTTCACGTGTTCTGGAAATGCGTGTCCAAAACTTTTTCCTTTGTTTACAAAAGGAATTTTAACCTATATTCCCAGTAACCTATATTTCCAATATGTTAAAAACATGTTTATTAAATTATCTTATAGTTGCATTCCTTCAATTTAATTTCATAACAGAATTGACAATGCACATTCTTTTCTTAAAACTATTTTATCTCTAAGCTAAACAATAGTTTGTTTTTTACATTCCATTTGCTAATTCTCTCTCGTAATCTATTTCTAAACCTAAATTACGAGGTTCGAATTTCGTCTATTCTATTTCATTTTCATTTTAACTAAATCTCTTTATTTTTATACTTACATGAAAAGGGGACAGCCCTTATCATGTAACATTTCTAACCATTAAATCTTCTAGTAAGTATGAATTATCTCCCTCTCTTTAAAAAAAAAATTTTTTTCAAAATGATTAGTTATTCCTAAAATTTGATTTTCTTATTTAAAAATAAAACTACTTGATCAATTTATATGATTTTTGGAATATGATATTTTCACTTTGTCACGAGTACATACATCATACACATTTTTCTTTATTTCTTTGTAATATTGAGGCCATTTATTACTAGGGTTGTGACAACAGGATATTCTTTTCATTCTTTTGACTCTCAAGTACATATCCAGCACAGTTCAGCGGGTCCCCCTCTCAGGTAGTCGGCAAAATTAATAAGAAGACGGGAGTTTCGAAATGGTCTTGAAACAGACTTGGTGATAATAATAACAAAAATAAAAACAAGGTATTTCAAAAAGAAATGGTTTTTATATACGTTTCATCATCCAAGGTTACAGTAAGCCTCTAAGTTGTATGAGGTCATAGAAAGTTCGGGATTTTTCATTTTGTGTGTAATCACTCATAGAACAACTTGTCTCTCCGTCTTGATTGGCTAAAACCTCTGGTCGCATCGAGAGAAAAGAAATGAAGGAAGGAAAAGGGAAAGATAGAGAGAAACAGAAATGGCGAGAGTATACTGTAATGGTAGTAATAGTAGTAGTAGTAGTAGTAGTAGTAGTAGTAGTAGTAGTAGTCTTGGCTTCACTACACAGTAAGATACAGTCAATCAACCAAGAACCACATCAGTCTATATAAAAACATATAAGATATCAACGGGTATATACTCGAGAGCCAAAACAATGAAAAGAATATGCTGTTGTCACAGCCCTATTTATAATGTTGCCGTTACACGCAAACAATTAAAATAAATAAATAAAAATCTGGGTCTGCATTTTTTTTTGTTTTTTAAGAAACATTTTTATCACACGTTCTTCTCGCGTCTCAACACCATTTAATTTTTAAGTCTCTTGCTGCCACATGTCCATCTAGCTTGGCTCGTGTTTCCCCCTTCCTCTGACCACAAGCCGGTCACAGCCTATTCACATCCTGGACTTTACATGCCCATTTTCTTTGACATTGCACTTTGCTTCTGCTCCAAGCACATGGTGTCTTCCCCCCCCCTTCTACTTCTTGCGCACATTTGCATATTTGCTTTATTCGGCTACTGCTGCTGCTAATCTTTTTGTGTTGTGTAGCGGGGATTCATATTGGAAGGATGACAGGGGTTCATATTAGAACAACATATAACGGGGACTCTGAACAGGGACGATAAAGACAGAGAGAGACATTATATTCTTTAGTACATCATGATGACTGTGACGATTTTTTTTTTTTACATAGGCATCACCACTTATCAAGGCCATGAGGCCACTCGAGGATAAGGGTTAAAGAGTGTACAGTGGGAATTGAACAATATAGCAACCGTTAGCAATGGAGATTCGGTGAATTTGTTAACTTATAGGGAACGGCTCATCAAAAACTTGTTTACATTAGACTTGAAGACAACCATATTGTAGTCAGCCGGAACGCAGGAAAAACGGAAGACAATTCGATAGGCGTGCAGTTCTAAGAAAGAAGCTTTGCTCATGGAATCTACGTTTAGGTTTAGGCACAGATAAAGAGTGGGGGAAATTAGTGATAGTGTTTTCTGCTAGACGGGTGTTTCTTGTGAAAGTTTGAACTCTATCAAGGCATCATAGGAGTACTGTTGCCACATTTGTTGATACTTCTTTTATCATATTATTAATATGGAGCTGGGACATTTATGCTGTTCTTGCTAACACAGAAGAGGGGAGATACATTATTGATGATGGTGGGGACACATTATGGTGGAAGGGGGTTATACAAAGTTCATTAAAGAAGATGATAGACAAACACATTTACCTTTCAGTTGATGGAATGACAACACAAAGACAAATAGTTACAAAATATTAGACGATTTCTTTATTAATCAACTGGCCAATTGGTGACAGGAATTCAAGCTTGTATAGCTACATGATCCCTCCCCCTTTGCCTCTAACGGCATCAGCTCTCACTAAGTCGCTGTCTGACTCTCGTCTTTGACTGTGACTGCGATTGTCTGATTCTCTCCTTCTAACTTTGAACCCCATCTCAATATATTGAGAATCTCCTTTGTTATGACGTCAGAGGTGTGGTCCCAGTGTGACTTTATCATGTTTCAATCAATTCACGCGTGCCCTTGCACATGTATTTACGCACCTCTGATAAACAAAAGAAATCCGTAAATTAAATTGTAGCATTTAACCTATTTGTTACTTGAGAGGAGAGTTAAACAAAGTTCATTAAAGATGATGATAGGACGAACAGATTTAACTTTCAGTAGGTGGAATGACAACACGAAGACAAAATATTATACGATTTCTTTATTCATCTGCCAGCCGATTGATGATGTCAGGAATTCAAACTTGCATAGTTACATGGTCTCTCTTCTGCCTTTCGCCTTTAAGGGTATCAGCTTCACTCTCTGACCCTCTCTCCCTGGCTGTCAGTGTGATTCTATGTGATTATCTCTGATTATCTGCCATAACTTCGAACCCTGTTTCAATATATTGAGAATCTCCCTTGTTTATGATGTCCATCAACATGAGTTTATAACGTTTCTATTTACCCGTGTCTTTGGCACATTTATCTAACACACCTCTGATAAACAAACGAAATCCGTAAATTAAATTGTATCATTTAAACTATTTTTAATTTATAAACTCGCATTGTCCATTCTTTTAACTGACATTTTTAACATCCAGTTATTTTTAAAAGAATGGGCAATCGCTCTATCTCTGACATAAATAATATTTAGTTATTTCTAAAAGAATTAACAATCGACTGCATTCCTAGGATTTCAATTTATCCATTATCTACTAACACTTGCCTACAGGTCTCGATTCTTGCTTTTGGAATTGTCTTCCGTTTTCCTGCTTTCCGGCTGACTACAATATGGTTGCGTTCAAGTCTAACGTAAATAAGTTCTTAATGAGCCGTTCCATATAAGTTATCAAATTTACCGAATTTTCATTACTAATGATTGCTATATTGTCCAATTTCTACTGTACACTCTTTAACCCTTATCCTTGAGTGGCCTCTTGGCCTTGATAATGTTGTGATGCCTGTGTAAAAAAAAAAATCTATTCTCCCTTCTTACTTACATGAGAAGAGGACAGCCCTTCTTATGTAACATTTGCAAGCCAGCTATCCTTTGCTGCAGCTGATATTTTTTCCACGCACTCATATGCACAATGTTACACTTTTATCTCATCACTAGCAGGTTGCCTGGCATTGTAAAATACGCTTAACTATGATATTTTGATTAATGCAGATTTCGTATTTAATATTATACTAGCATGGGTGCTCGGCGTTGCCCGGGTGTTTGGAGGTGTGTGTTTAGCAAAAAAAATAAAAGAGGTTGTAGGCAGGCAGGCTCGAACCCGTACCACGAAGGAGGAAAAGAATGTGAAAAAAACGTGATGATGTCTTTGCTGTTACGAACACCGCCAAACCAGAAGTGACGTAGGTTTAAATGAAGGCTAGAAAATTGAAAAGAGCGGACAACTTTCGAAAATATTGGCGATAAAAGCGACCCCTCCTTGTAGAAAAGTGCCCAGTTGAGGGTGAAGGAATCAATGTTTTTGGACAATTTTTTAATATTTGTCGTCGAGCTTCAAAATGATACCGATCTCATGAAAATCCATCGTCTGTTGAAAGTTTTAGGCAGACATACATGCATACATACATACATACATACATGGTGATTGTCACTTCTTGACAGAAGAAGACCATCTTTCCCTTGCTTTATTGTTGATTACTCATTTATTTTCATGTATTTTTGAAATATCTTCTTTTTTTTTTAAATTATATGCACATATATACACTTATACACACATACATATATACATGTGGAGATGTGATCAAGATGCATCAATTCTTATTTTCTGGAGCGAAGGTGGCTCTTCAGACCAGCCCTGCTCTTACACAGTCTGTTGCAAAAGTCACACTTAAACTGAGATTGAGGGATGCCAACTGGTGCTGCTCTACTGTGGACGCTCATATGACGCTTCAGGCCTCCACTCAATTTACAGACCACAGAACAAAAAAAACAAAACATACATACATACATACATACATACATACATACATACATGCATTTAAAAAGACAGGTGAGATTTATATTATAGATTATATTGGACCAATATATAGTAATGATTAAAAAGTTTAAAAAAAGAATTACTCATGCACCACCATCGAGAATCAAAACCAAAATGTTTAGCCTAAGATTTACTTTTTCCTCTAACTTTAATGCCTGAGCTTTTGATGCAAGGCTTAAAATTAAAACATGAACTAATAGCTATTACGTTACACATGCATATTTGTAATACCATCATTCAACCCTCGCCTGGCAAATTCCAATTTTTCAATTTTCACACTTTTGCACCAATTTTCCCCCGGGCTAAAACCCAAATATAAAGTTTCACATGGGTTCAAATACCCTATATATTAAGTTTCATGTCTGTAGACCAAAACCTGACAGAGGAGTTTGGTAGGCAAAATTTTTTAAACAAAAATATATACGCGCACATAAATATATATAGAAAGATGTTTGTGCTTACTATAACCTTTTTACACAAATACTACGCAAGTATAAATCATGTAGAATATCTGCATGAATATAATTACACATAACTAAAGATGATCATCCCATAAGAAAAGTGAAAAAACAAATAGGGAATATATTAAAATGAATTAGCTAGATCTTTTGCAGATGAATACAATTCCATAATCCGTATATAACAAAGTTGTATTTTCTTTTGAAATAAATAGAAAAGAGGGTTTTTAATATGAATATTAATACATAAAAATTTTTTCAGGAGTATAGATTTTGAAAGAATCGTAGTATCACGAGTGCGACACATTTGATACGGGAATTGCTAATCAATCCAAGCAATGCTTAAATTTACTTTTATTATGGGCCGCAATAATAGTTGTGTTAATCAACAACTGGTGTTTTATGCCAGAAGAGCATTATGTGCTAGTGAGAGAGTAGATTTATGTGTTTCACTCATTTTGGTCCCAGGGTTAATTTATCATCACGTAATATTTTAAAGCATCAGAGTAGACACGAGTTGGGCGCATTATCATATGTATATTGTGGTTTCCTTTTTTTTATGACATCACGGATTGTTATTGTTCAAATAGCTTTTTTAATAACATCTTTAAACAGATTTATTTTATCACAAATCATCCTAGTATATCCAAGTGGGACACAATATCACATGACTTTGATAATTCAAATCATCATTACAGACACAAGGATTTTACTAAGTGTGTTCTTTTCATATGTATCAGTAAACTTGATTTATGAAAAGACTATGTGCATATATGACTTTCCCTTTTTTTTATTATTTACTTTTCAAGCATATTTTTGTAATACTTTCGTATTATTAAAGTTCTCATATTAATCACTTGGATTTTTCAGACATAAATGGTCACACACTTCACAAGAGTAAAATTGAGTCACATACAGGATGTTCAAAAAGTCACTGGAGGGTTTTGAACAGACACAGTTTTTTTTAAGGAAAGAATAGGCAGTTATTGCCCCTTTTGACCTCGCCTCTGGCAGACTGGCGTTTACACCCACTTCCCTTCTTCCTTTTCCGTCTCTCTCTCTCTTTCTTTCTTTCTCTTTTACCTGTGACACGCGACAGTGACGGACGGCACACCACGCGTTCCGAGTTTTATTTACACATGCAAACTGACTCTATAATGAAACGAACTACTGCATACTAATCCAGTCTTACAGAGGTAAGCTAAACGTTGCAAAATCATGAATGAACACTACAATCTATGAATTACCCCTGTACCAACATTAAACAAAATATGTAATGTCAATACTGACACACACGCACACACACTCACACAGATTGTCTTATATATTTTCCACCAAGAGGTACTGTCTTTATAAAAAATGTGTAACTACTTTTTACTTATTTGTACATAAATAAGCCCGGTATTTGTTTTCTTTAATTTATGTCATGGAACACGGAATTGTACATCAACAGGTACTAATGTGTGTCCAAAAAGTCACTGAAGGGTTTGGAACTTAAATAGATTCTTTATTTTTCATGACATCTTTCTGTAATTTTAACACAATTTGACTAAGTCATTGGGAAATTAAAAAAAATATGCAAAATTCAAACTATCTTTTATTTATAAAAACCTAGCGAGGGGTACCCGGCGTTGCCCGGATGTTTGGAGGTGTGTGTGTGGGGGGGGGGGTAAAAAAAAAAGTAAGTATGAGGATCGAACCCGAACCCTTCAGGCAAAGTTGTAAATTAAAGTGTGAAAAAAAAAACATGCGACGTTAACCATTGCCCCACCACGACATGCTTACGGAAACACGTTTGAATTTATTTAATGACTTGGATTTAGCAAGTGCTCGTTTTAATGAGTTAATGAGGTCAAGTTTGACTGCGGGATTTAATTTACTGCTGAACGCTTCCCCCCCCCAAGATGTTATAGGAAAAAGACTAACCCACATGCGGTGAGCGACAAATATTGAATATTTATCTTCCAGAAATCGAGCAAATTAAATAGACAGGCGAGCTTCGTTGTTAACTGTAAGATATTACGATTTATATGTGATATAAAAAGTTTTAAAAAGGTGTGAAGCGAGCGACCGCTTCTCTGAAAGAAGCCTTTTGTAGACACACAGAAAAAGTGAACACACATACATACATTTTCGCTTTTATATTTATAGATAATGTCTTTTAAATGTTGCCCATTTTAAGCTTTGCATATTTGTGCTCTTTCCAAAACATTATTCATGACAGATTGCAGAATCTCTGGATTGCGATTTAACTCTGTTATTTCGTTCCTGATGTTTTCCTTCAATTCTTGCAGGGTTTGGAGTTTGTTAACATGGACTCTTTTTTTTTAAAGATATCTCCACAAGAAAAAGTCGGGGCTAGTCAAGTCTGGGGAACGTGGTGGCCATTTGACATTGCCATATCGAGAGATAATGTTGTCGTCAAAGCATTGCCTAATTTTGGTAAAACAATTTCACAACTTTCATACATTGTTCAATGCTATATCTATCTATAATTAATTTCGAAAATATTATCTGTAAAATATTTGAAATAGAGAAAAAAAATAATTATTAATGGTAAAATGACAAAGATTTCCAACCCTTTAGTGACTTTTTGGACATTTAACTCAAGCAATGCCGATTCAGGAGAGGATAGGTTGGTGATTGCGCAACACTTGCCACATAATTACACACACAGCTACCCATACAGGGAGTATCCATTGTCTCTTGAGACTGAAAGGAGGCATCAATCGACTGGTTTTTCTTGCCATACAGGGTCTAAGCAACAATAATAAATGCAGGTTCTGTAGCACTGAGGTTGAGAGTGTGGGCCACCTGATTTCTGGTTGCAAAGTCCTACTTGGAGATGGTTATTATACAGATCGCCATAACGGAGTTTGCAAATACCTTCACTGGAAGATATGTAAGAAACTCAACATTCAGTGTAGTAAAAAATCCTGGGAACATATACCCGAACGAACAGTTGGGAATGACAACTACACTATTCACTATGACTACATAATCCCTACTGCTACATATCTAGAAAATGCAGCTGTTAAACCAGATATAGTGATTTGGGACAGAGCAAACAAAAAAGCGACCGTAATAGAGGTCAGTGTACCCAATGATACAGGGCTTAACAGAGTTGAGAGGGAAAAGATAACAAAGTATCAAGGAATTATGTATGATATGAAACGAAATTGGAAATTAAAAGACGTTTCAATTATACCAGTCATCATAGGAGCAACTGGGCTTATGAAAAAGAACTTTAAAAAGTACATAGCAAGCATACCCGGTGAACCAAGTGCAAGTGAAATACAAACGATTGCACTGAAAGGGACGGCTAGAATCCTGAAAAGATCTCTTGGTTGGACTCACTAAAATAGGGGTAAATGTCAGACATCTGGTTGGATGTCCCATCCCCTAGAAGAAAAAGTTTGAGAAAAATGAAAAAAAAAAAAAGGAATATCCATTGTCTCTTGAGACTGAAAGGAGGCATCAATCGACTGTTTTTTTTTTTTTTTTCCCAATCTTGAAATTTAATCGGAGATAGCAGAACATGATAGTATACCATTTGAAATTGACTCCTGATTTTTAACTCCCTTATTTCGTTCCTGATGCTTTCCTTCAATTCTTGCAGGATTTGGGGTTTGTTAACATAGACTCTTTCTTTAAGATATCCCCCACAAGAAAAAGTGGGGGATAGTCAAGTCTGGGGAACCTGGTGGCTATTTGACATTGCCATAGTGAGAGATAATGTTGTCACCAAAATTGACCCCTGATTTTGGTAAAACAATTTCACTACTTGCGTATTTTATTCAATGCTATCCTTATCAATAATTAATTTCCAAAATATTATCTGGCCCTGTCGGTGGGGCATTAGAATACGCCGACTGCCCCCCCCCCCTGCAGAGGGTAAAAGTCCCTCAATGGGGATCCTGGATATGACCTTAAACTATATCTAGTGGTGAGGCCCCAGCTTGTGGGCTTTAGGGAGTGTGGAGCCGCCCTTTAATTACCATTGCTCCCAGGTCCACTCTGACCCGGAGTGGTAGTACCTGTTAGGGTCCCAACTACGGGTTAAAGAGAAACCGACGTGAAAACAACAAATAAATTCTATTTAAAAAAATTTTTCTTCAAAATCTTTGGATTCGGCATTAAATAACCCGAAAAGGGTTGATATGCCGTAAAACAAAAACAACCAACCAAAATATTATCTTTAAAATATCTTAAATAGAAAAAAAAAAAATGATTAATGGTAAAATGAAAAAAATGTTCAACCCTTCCGTAACTTTTTGGACATCCTACTTATCCCTCTTTCTCTCATAAAGACTTGTCCAGAGATAGAGTAAATTTATTATATCGTTTTTTAAAAGTTGTCCAACACATGCCAATAATTAAAATATATGCTTAACTGGAAAAATGGTTGGATCACTCTGCCGCTCCAGCAGGTATCTCAATGCTGATGCAATCCTCTATCTGTATAAGAACCAGGTATGCCCTAAAATGGAGTACTGTTGGTACATCTGGACAGGAGCTGCTAGGTGCGCTCTATCAAGCCTCGATAGAGTTCAAAACCGACTTCGAAACCTAGTGGATAATGCCCTTTTCTCTTCTTTACAACCTCTTTCCCACAGATGTTGTGAGCCTGTCTTTGTTCTGTCGTTATTTTCATTGTAAATGCTCGACTGAACTCCAATCTACGGCTTCCCCTTGCCAAACTTTCACAGAAAAACACTCAATTAGCTACAACCACTATAAACGATTTCCCCCACTCTCTATCTGTGCCCAAATCTAAATACAGGTTCCATGAACAAGGCTTCTTTTCCAGAACTGCCTGTCTGTGGAACACTGTTCCACTGGCCTGCTTCTGAGTTGAATACAGCATGATAGTCTTCAAATCCAATGTAAACAAATTCTTGTCGAGCCATCCCCGTAAATAATCAAATTCTACTCAAGTTAGATCATTAACGATTACTACACTACCACCTTACATTCATTAACCCTTATCCTCTAGTGGCCTTTAGGCCTTGATAAGTAGTGACCCCAAAGTGAGAAAAAAAAAACTGATGATAATGGTGATGATGATGAGCCTGCAAAAACTTGGCAGTAAAAAAAAAAAACATTTTCCTCCAGAAACTTCTCATTAACCCTAAGTCTGGGTGGCAATAGACGCCTTCTAAAAAAGAAACCAACTAACTTAAGATTTAACTAAGACCAGAAAATGGGTTATCATTTTAGCATAAATTTTTAATACTAAACTGATTCCTTACTCTAAAATATTAAAAAAATAAAAATTGTCGTAAATGCCCCTCAAAAGTAGAATCTCAGTTTTCTTTTTCTGTGGGCTAGCATTGGGGTGGGGGTGGGGTCTATACAAAGGGTGAAGGAGAGGCAAAAAAAGAAGCCAAATTGAATAGTGAAAAAAAAAAAATGAAGGAATTTATTTTCGAAATTTTACAAAAGTAAAAAATAGAAAAATTTGGCACAAGGCCGAACATGGGGGGGGGAAAGGACGGTTTTTGCTGTCTAATGCTAACTAATCTAACCTAACTAGTTCCTACTTTCACTCTACTTCCACCACAATACCACATTCATACTATACATCCATCAGCAAATAAATCCTTCGTCAGTCACCATAAGAACATCATACCATGATAACCTAATTCAAACCCATAAGAAAAGGGGGGGGGGGTTCGGGAAAGTAAAAATCGTCGTAAATGCACCTCAAATGTAGAATCTCATTTTTCTTTTTCTGTAGGCTAGCATCAGGAGGGGGGGGGCTCTACACAAAGGGTGAAGTGGAGGCAAAAAAGAAGCCAAACTGAATAGTGAAAAAAAAAAAAAAAAAAAAAATGAAGAATTCCAGGGGAGATAACTCTCAGGTAAATACTAAACCAAGCGGTGAATTTGAAAAAAAAAAAAAAAAAAAATCCACAAGGGCAGATAACTCTTTATCGACTTGTAGATTTGGCGCCATTTTAGTCCTCATGGCTCTTGTTTCTACGTCGTGAAGAATTTCATCACTTACAAGTTTTTCATTGTTTTCGTTCCGAACTACTCTACAGAAACGCCATTATGTCGAGCTCTTTGACAGCTGGTGCCCTGCCGGTACGAATAATCATTTTAAATGATTCTATTTTTATTTATTTTTTTAGAGGATAAAAATTTGTTTAAATGCTTCACAGTAATGACATTTTTATTGTTTCCTTCTAATATTTCGAATTGATTACACCTTCAGCATTCTATTATTATTTTTTCGCTTAAAAAAATATATATATACGATTACTTGTAGTTTGGATAATTAAGTTGCCATTTAATTTTAGTAAACATTAAAAAAAAAAGATATTGTAAAGATTTATTTAATATTCTTTTTTCTTTTAAAGATAACTAACTTTAAATATGTCTAGAGTTATAAAATTGTAATCACTTGTCCCGTATTTTTGGCATCTACGTGGCTTACATAATATTTTTTATTTATTTTTTTTAAATAATCATTTACTAAAAGGTGCTAGTGCACTTACTGATCCGCGCTATTTTTTTAAATCGTATTTCAAAATTTAATTAAAGTTTTATGGTTTTTTTTTTTATTCAGTTGTAAGGTTAAAGTAGGTACAAAACACCCTCCCCATGTTAAGAATGGCTTTTTAAATAACGTTATTTCAGCACGGATCAATAAGTGCACTAGTACCTATTAAAATACAAAATACAATAGCTTAATAAATACTAAAATGACTTAAAAAAAAAAACGTATTTTTTTTATGGCCTGCCCCAGCGTAGTATAAACACCCCCTATCACCTCATGTTAAGAATGGCTTTCGGAATACCCCCCCAACCTCCCCATGTTAAGAACAGCTTTCGAGGTGGGGAAGGGTGTTTATTCTGAAAGCCGTTCTTAACATGAGGATGGGGTGTTTATAATACGCTAGGGCAGGGGCACATCGTAAAAAAATACTAAAAAGACATGGGTTTGTTGTACACATAGATTCGATAAAGTTGTCAAAAAACAAAAAGGGTATGTTTTACTGTCCACAGTCCTTCGAAAACGTTGTAAAAACAAAAATATGTAACAAAAAAAAAAGGTTTGTTTTACTGTACGCATAGATTCGAAAAAGTTGTCACAAAACATATATATAAATAAATGTTCAAAGGCAAGATAAGTTACTTTTCTACCTAACTGGATATGTTTTTAGTGTTTATATTTAATGTAACATGTTTATGCAGCTCGAAAAACATACAGTGTTTACCGATGTATTGGAAAATTCTAAATGGCAGCCGACTCTCTTTGAGACGGTAAGTTTGGGAAAATGAGTTATAAATAAAAGAACAGACAAAATACTGTTAGAAACTCGCTCAATATATGTTACCGTGACATAGGCTGACATATAGTCGGCGGGTTTTTAACAGTATTTTGACTGTTTTTTTTTATTTATAACTCATTTTCCCAAACTTACCGTCTCCGAGAAAGAGTCGGCCGCCATTTTGAATTTTCTAATACATCTGTAAACACTGTTTTTCGAACTGAATAAAAATGTTACATTAAATAAAAACACTAAATGCATATCCAGTTTGGTAGAAAAGTAACTTATCTTGTCTTTGATATATATTTGTTATATATTTGTTTTTTCGAATCTGTGTACAGTAAAGCAAACCCCAAATAAATGTTACCAAATGCAAGATAAGTTACTCTTCTACCTAACTGGGTAAGTTTTTAGTGTTTATTAAAATGTCCGTCGGCTCGAAAACCCGTCAAGTTCAAAGGGTACGCGAGTACACAACCACAAGAAAAAAAGTGGCCACAATGTATTTGTTACAATGTTTACACGGCCAATTTTTTTTTTTTTTTTCTTGTGGTCGCGAACTTGCTTGTTTTTCGATCCGAATCTGCAGTGCACTGATCCGCGCTATTTTTTAAATCGTATTTCCAAGTTTAATTGAAGTTTTATGATGTTTTTTTTTTATTCAATTGTAAGGTTAAAATACAGAATAGGTACAAAACACCCTCCCCTCCTCATGTTAAGAATGACTTTTTAAATAACGTTATTTAAGCAAAGCACGGATCAATAAGTGCACTAGTACCCAATTTACAATAAATAAAAACACTATAAACCTACCTACACAGTTGGGTAGAAAAGTGACTTATCTTGCCTTTGGTAACAGTTATTTGTTATTTTTTTATCACTTTTTCGAAGGACTGTGGACAGTAAAACATACCCCAATTGTTAATTGAAATACAATTTTTTTTTTTTTTTTTTTTTTTTTGCATTTTCACCCCAAACAAGGCACATTGCCACTTTGTTGTAGGGGGCTAAAACGACCCTGTTGTCTAACTCTGTCCCGTGGGGAGGCATAGTAAATAGGTACTATCAGGGACATAAGCATCAGGGGTACTGTGTAGGAAGTTTGGCTGCAAGATGTTGGTTCACGTTACACTTGAACTTCTGCATGTCAGTACAGTCGGAAACAAGGACCCGGAAGGGAATTTCAAAGTCTAGATGTTTTGGGGAAGAAACTACTGGAATAGAAGGCTCTCTTGCATCTAGGGATCTCTACTGTGAAGGGGTGGGATTGTACTGCTTGTCGGGAGTATTTACGTCAAGAAGGCACAAGTGCTTGCAGTTCGTCAGAGCATTTACCGTTAAAGTACTTGTAGAACAGGCAGAGGAATGCAACATTTTGTCGATGTGACACAGGCTGAAGTTTAGCTGACAGTTCAGGACCTTTCAGATTGGCAACTCTCTTTTGAACCTTGTCTAGGAGCGAGAGACTAGTGGCAGATGCACCAGCCCAAATATGACAACAATACTCCATACATGGGTGAATGGTGGCCTTATAGAGGTACAGGATACTTTCAGGCGTTAATAGCTTTCTAGCACGGTAGAGAGAACCCACCTTCTTCACAGCGGTCCTGGTAATGTTCTCTTTGTAATTGTTCCAACTCATGTTTCCTGTGAATATTAGGCCGAGGAGTTTAAAAGATGTACTTTCAGATAAAGAGTCATTGGCCATTGCTATTGGCGGTAGGGAAGGTTTCTTGTAATTATTGAAGGAAACAAGTTTAGTCTTAGCAGCATTGAATGTGACCGTCCGTTTTCGTCCACATTCCACTACGGATCGGAGGTCATCCTCTAGTGTTTCTGCCATTTCTTTAGATATGTGTTCATTTGTTTTCCTGTCGTGTCAGTTATAGAGCATGGTGTCGTCAGCATATATACTCATCGCACAATTTTGTCAGGGAGGTCATTTATGAATATTAGGAATAACAGAAGTCCAAGGAAAGACCCCTGAGCCACTGCTGCATTTATATCATATTGTTTAGATGTACAACCATCAAGGACAACCTGGATTTTTCTCTTATCTAAGAAGGATCTAATTATGTTATGTATTCTTACAGTGATGCCATATGATCTGATTTTCTTAAGACCCTCATGCCATACCCTGTCAAAAGCCTTAGATATATCTAGAGCTACCGCTCTACCCTCCCCTGCTTTGTCCAGTGAATGGTATATACGTTCTGAGATTACAGTGAGGATGTCTGCTGTGGAACGAGCTTGCCTAAATCCATATTGTTAGTCAGTCAGAAGTTTAGCATCTGTAAGGTGATGGACTAGAGCTTGGTTGATTATGGTCTCAAATATTTTGGTGAAAGTTGGGAGAAGGGTAATTTACTGGGTCAGTTCTTTCGCCAGAATTCTTGAAAACTGGCACTACAGAAGCAGTTTTCCAGCAGGCAGGAAAGCAAGATTCATGAAGGCATTTGTTGTAAAGTTTGGAGAAAACTGGAGCTACTTCAGCGGCGCACTTTTTTAATAGCACAGCCGGGATGAGATCAGGTCCACATGCTTTTGCAGTGTCAAGCTTTCTTATGATAGCATGCACCTGAGCAGGGTTGATTTTCAGATCGTCTAGTGTGGCATCTGTCCGCAAAGGAAAGTCAGGGAGGGGGTGGTTAGCAGAGTCCAGTGTGGAGTTGGAGGCAAACCGATTGGCATGTTAGCCTTCTCGGTTGCAGAGCAAACAACCTCATGATTGTTGGATAGTGGAGGAATTGTTGATTGCCCATTATTTACTACACTGTTGTAGATTTTCCAGAAGTCTCGGGTTCCTAATTTCTGTGCTTCGATGCGTTTTTTGGTGGTTTCAGTAAATTTTTTCTTAGCTGTCGCTATTTCTTTCTTACAATTATTTCTGGCTTCTATGTACTTCTGTCTGTTTGAACTCGACTTATGTCGGTTAAATTTGTGGTACGCATGCTACCTTTGCGCTATGGTAGCTGCACAAGTAGAAGTGAATCATTGGGGAGAGTGGGGTTTGCTATAGAATTTGTGCGTGGGAACATGTGCTTCAATTGCCGCTTTGAACCATTCAGTGGTCTGTCTCATTTGTGCAGTGTTCAGCAGTAAGTGAAAAGATATTTTGCCATGGAGTGTCCCTGATGAGATCCCTGATGGCTTCCCAGTCAGCCTTTTTATAATATCTCGTTGTTTTGAGCAGGGGCTCTTAATTTGAACCATTACCACTGAATGATCGGTGTTCCCAAAAGGGCTGTGAGCATTCGTTACACGGTCATCAGAAACTGTGGTCAGAAACAGATCTAGAAGTGATGCATGTTCTTGCTGGACTGGGAAACGGGTTGGAAACGTAACCATCTGTGATAGGGAATGAGATGTAGTGAAGTTACGTGTTGTGGTACCAGCTGCGTCTGTAAGTAGAAAATCCAAGCCAGTTGCTGTGGTGGACATTGAAGTCATCAAATGCATGCAAATAAAAAAACAAAAACAAAAAAAACTGTTAAAAAATATTGATCCACCAGAATGCATTTTGGTTCCAGCAATCATACGGACCGTACTATATTTTAGATAGTATTCTCAAGTTAGTGAAAGTACAGAATAGTTATAAAACACCCTCCCCATGTTAAGAATGGCTTTTCTAAATAACATTATTATCTTAGTTAACAAATAGCAAAAACATTATTAAAAACATTATTAACTTAGTTAACAAATAGCAAAAACAGAACTTTAAATAAATCAAAATTGGAATAATTTTCAATTTTTGTTTTGTTTTTTGTAATATGTTATATAAAAATTTTTTTTTTGTTTAATATGTTATATAAAAAAATTTTTTTTTAATATTAATAAGTTTAATATTTAAAGTTTATTTTGGTTTTTAATATAAATATTCAAAATAGTGTTAGAAACTAAAGGTACTAGTGCACTTATTGATCCGTGCTGAAATAATAGCATTATTATTTAAAAAGCCATTCTTAACATGGGGAGGGGAGGGTGTTTTGTACGTATTCTATACTTTAACCTTACAATTGAATAAAAAAAACATATCATTAAACTTGGAAATACGATTTAAAAAATAGCGCGGATCAGTAAGTGCACTAGCACCTTTTCAGAACTTCAAAAAACATTTTTAAGTGTCGATTCGCGGCCATTTCTCTTGTTCTCATCTAACGCTTGACACTATTTTTTTTTTCGAATCGAATGAGTAAAACCGCTAAAAACGTTTCCAGATAGGTAGAAGAGTAACTTTTGATAACATGTGTTTCCTTGGCCTTCAGGCCAAGATCACAGTGTAGTATCTGTTCTGATGCTACACTCCACCTTCTCTGTCCTCGATCAATGGAGAAGAATTCCTTCATGACCGAGACTTTTTATTTTTGTTCCTATCCAGAGTGCCCCTTTTTGGGGAGCTGGATTTCCCTCACATTAAAAACTGGCCTTGTGTCTAACTCTTCCCTCATGGGAAGGCAAGTAAACAGAACCATTTATTTGTTTATATTTGAAAATTTTTTACCACCTTTTCGAATCTCTGTGGATTCTAAAACTTACCCATGTATTTTTTTTTAATATAAAATGGAATTAGATAACGAACAATAAGCAGAAATTGAAAGTAATAAAGTTTTTTTTTTTTTTTACACACACACACACACACACACCCACATAAAATGAGTGCTTCTACACTATTCGGACAAGATTTTGTATTCGATAATGGAGTTTTCAGATAAAAAAAAACAATGGTTTAAACTGTTTTTTTTTTGTTTTTTTTTCGTCAATTCTAATAAATTACAATGGTAACTTCTAAATTATACAGTCGAAATTAACTGCATATTATTGAAAAAAAACAACTTTAATCGTAGTAGCAGGTGGAAATTGCCGCCATCTTGTTTAAATTGAAACGGAAAATTACCTCTCTTTTGAACTCTCCTGTGTCTTACGATCGTTTTCATCAAATTCTATCTTATATTTTCTTACATAATTTTCTACGAGGGGCGTGCAATAAGTAATGCCCCTGACCCACTTCCCATAGCAGTAGAGCAACGAAACTTGGCACAGTTATTAGTCTTTCTCTACATAGGAACCACGCAGAGTTATGCATTTCTCCCCTCGTTTAATGCAGCTCTGGAGACCGTTTTTGTAGAACACCCCAGGTATGTCCTCCAACCACAACGTGACTTCAGAAATCAAGGCTGCATCATCTAAGAAACGCTTTCCTTTCAAAAACAACTTCATGGCTGGGAAGAGGTGAAAGTCAGAGGGTGCAAGGTCAGGAGAATGGGGAGGATTTCATAACAACATGCCCGTGCTTCTGATCTGGTGGCATGCGAGTTGTGGACCGGAGCGTTGTCCTGCACGAGGAGGGTACCTTTGCTGATCTTGCCCCGGCTCTTAATTTTGATAGCTTCCCTTAATTTCCTCAAAAGTGAAGCATAATAGGTTCCTGTAATTGTGGTACTCTTTGCCAGGAAATCTGTCATCACTACTCCGTCTTGGTCCCAGAAGACTGTGAGCATGACCTTGGAAGCGGAGGGCTGCACTCTTGCCTTCTTTGGAGGTGGTGAGTCCAAGTGCTTCCATTGCATTGACTGGGCTTTGGTCTCTGGATCATAGTAATGGACCCAGGTTTCATCCTGTGTAATCAGTCTTTTGAAAAACTTTGACTCCTCTTCTTGGCACATCTCCAAATTCATCCTCAAGCACTCGACGCGTTCTCGCTTCTGGAATGGTGTGAGCAACCTGGGAATCCATCTGGCAGACACCTTATGCATATGCAAATTTTCATAAATGAGTTTCCACAGACCCTGTACTAATCTTGACATCTTGGGCTATTTGTCGAATAGTAATGCACGATCTTCCAAAATGGCAGCCTCAACTTGATGGACAGATGCCTCATCAATGGCAGAAGAGGGGGGGACGACCAGGTCTGGGAGCTGTTTCCACAGACTTCTGGTTATGTTTGAATTCACGATGCCAGCATTTTACAAGGTCATATGATGGGGCATTATCACCGTAAGTATAACACAAAACATACCTCAAAAAACTTGTTTTCTAGGGATATTCGACTATGCTGAAAACAAATATTGCATGTAGATTTTCTTTAAATAATTAATTTTCTGGGTGTAATTTTTGATATCTAGAAATCTTGTTTACGGAAAATTTAAAAGTAATAATCATTTTCAGCACACACAAAAAAAAACCTAGAAAAAAATTTTTACAGCGAAATATTTTATTTTGCGTTACACCGGTGTAACCATGGCAAGTGTTAGGTAAAATATTCCCCCCTGTAAGAATACTTCTATTTGTATCTATAAGAGAATAAAGACTATTTTTAAGATCGCCAAGCCTAAATATCAACTGACGTGATATGGTAAACCTACACGGACGGAATTTGATGAACGATATTGTCATTATTTATTTTATTTTTTTTTTTTGTGAATTAGTCCATCGGGCAAATCATTCCTCATCTATATATATATAAAAGTGAAAATGTATGTGTGTATGTTCGCTTTTCCTCGATGTCCACAAAAGGCTTCTTTCAAAGAAGCGCTTGCTCGGTTTACAACTTAAAACTTTTTATATCATCTATAAATTGTAATATCTCACACCTAACCACGGAGCTCGCCTGTCTATTTAATTTTATTGACTTTCAAACGTTAATTATTCTACATTTCCCGCATCGGCATGCGTTACATTCGGTTTTCGGTATTAAAAAAAAAAGCGAAACTCGACTCTAATCACAGGCCGAAAGCCAGTTGTCTCAAGAGAGCTAAGTAATGTTTGTTCAATGTCGACTTCGTCATATCAGACGGTAGCTTTCATTTCGCTCCTCCTAATAAACAGGGAGCGGGTTTTTAAAAACAAACTAACCGATTTATTCACCTCATTCAAAACTGTCCCGCACAAAATGCTAACTGCTGAATACCTATCGCCGTCACGTCAATCAAAAACGTGCACCTGTTTTTTTTTTTTTTTTTTTTTTTTTTAAACACTTTACTATTTTCCAACTGCGCGTCGTGAAGGCTTCGTTTTTTTTTTTTTCACGGGCATCTGTTTTTTTGTTTTTTTTTTCACATTTTCGGGTTTTTTTCACATACCCCGAAAAACACCCGGGCAACGCCAGGTACCCCTCGCTAGTCTATATATATAAAAGCGAAAATGTGTGTATGTATGTCTGCTAGAAACTTTCGACAGACAGAACAAAAATTCACAAATTTGGTCTCATATGAAAGCCCCCATCCTTTCCCCGACAAATATAAAAAGATTGGCCAAAAACATTCATTTTTTCACTCTGAAATCAGCACTTTTCTAGGGGGGGGGGTCAGCAAAAACAGTCCTCTCATGACGATGTCGCTTCTATGCATGCGTCATACGACGTCGTAACCTGATTTTGTTTAAAGATTTTAAAAAAGACATAATTTTGTGTACGTCATCTTAGGTCAGTTGGTTAGAGCGCTGGGTCATTATCTAAAGGTTTTAGGTTCGAATCGTGGTGTGAAACACCCGGATTTTTAAAAAATTTTAATATCGAAACAGGCTTATTTAAGCCATTTTTCACTTTTTTCAGATTTTTTAAAGAAATTTTAACGTTCGTTTTTCTGTTTTCTTTTTTGTTTTTGTTTTTCAGATTTTTACATTTATAACATCGTTCGTTTGCCTTACGTTAGTTTTTTTGTTTTTTTTCCGATTTTTTTAAGTTTTAACTTTTTTTTTTATTTAATATTTAATTTTTTATTTAATATTTAAAAATATTTACTTCGCTTATTCTTATGTTTTGATCTCCCCCCCCCCCCCCCCCCGCTTTATTTTTCAGATTTTTTAAAGAAGTTTTAACATTCGTTTTTCTGTTTTTTTTTTTTTTATATATTTCGCTTATTCTTGTTTTGATTAACACCCCCCCCCCCCCCAGCTAGTAATATATAATATTCAGTATAGGATTGATTCTATAATATCAATCTGTATAAATTATATGTTTAAGTGTCTTGTATGACCAGACAACCAGCTAGTATCTATCTATCTATATGCAGTTTTAACAAAATCAAGACATCAAGGTATAGATTGGTAGCAACAAATAGTGTATTTCATCGTTACAATTGTTTCAAGACTACTTGGACAAATTTAGACATTATGTCGTTTGAAAATTTTCACAAGAACAGCCTTTCATCAGACTTTTAGAATAAAAAACACTTTAACAATGAACAGTATGGAGTCCGTTTTCCTTATGTGGAAAAAACCTGGGAAAATATTAATGCTTGTCTATGACTGGGCCTATAAAAATAATTTTTTTCAAGAAAAATCTTTATGATGTATGTACCTGTCACTGCACGAAGATGTCCTATTCCAAAAATTATGTAAATCGATCAAGTAGTTTTTTTTTTTTTTTTCATTTAAAAAAATATGACAAATTCTATCAGGGAAAAACTTGACACCATGTTGATTTTTCAATGATACGCTACTAGCGACATCTTTTAGTAATTATGAGAATGTAAGATCAACAAGGGCAGACAATCGATTTTTCACCCAGTCCAGCAAACGAGTAGTTTCCAAGATATGAAGTAATGTTACTTTTAAAAAAGTGAGGGATTACTTTTCTATAATAAATTAATGTATTATACCCAACTTAGTTATAAAATAGTAAAAACAGAACTTTAAATGTAAACACATACTTTTGTTGGGTGGGGATGGGGTCAACGTGAAATTGTGTTGATTGTACCCCCCCCCCCATCGCAACCAAACAGTTGATTTATGGCGAAGAAGAAACAGAAGAGTTGAGAAATCAAGAGAAGATTTATTTACGCAATCGGAGTTATTTTTTGTACGCATTAGTACGAACGACGGATGTTTTTTTGTTTTTTTTTTTTTTTTTTTTTTTTTTGAGTTAAAACATTAACTTCAACAAGTCATGGATGAATTTCTGTACAAAACATATCTAAGAACACTGCCAGACATATAAATTTGCAAAAGATAGGCTCAACTGTTTCAGAACCAATGGGGAAGGAGCTCACGCGCACAGATTTTTGTGTAATAGATATACAAATATTTTAATAATAAAAAAAATGGTGATATAAAACTGATTGTACATATGCGGGTTAAATTCGGTTGCTTTTATTTATACTGCAATAACTAAGTATTTGGTTATATTTCTTCAAATAACCTCCATTCTTTTTATTTATTTATTTTTTTTTCAATATTCTTTCTGATTTCAAGAAAAAAAAAAGTAAATTTCAAGTAAAAAGATGGTCACACACTTTTAGAAGACACTTATTTTGAATAAAATTTAAATCGGAAATTTGAAGACGTTGAAGTGTCAGAAATAATGATAAAATCATTTACTTTTTGTTATTTTTAAGTCCTATATTTCGCTAAAAATAGCTTCGTCAGTATAGGAAGTCCAGTCTGTAATTTATTTTCTTTTTTCTTCATTTTGGTGTTAAGGAGGAGATAATGCCTCGGGGTAGAAGAGAAAAGAAGTATACGTGTTGTTCTGTTGGTTCCACGTGTGTTTTGCTCGAGTTTGGAACGAGCGGGGAAATTTAAAGATGGTCACACACTTCTAGAAGACACCCACCTTGAATACAATCTAAATGAGAAACCTGAAAATCCTGAAGTGTCGGAAACAATGACATAATCATTCCACCTATTGCTTCCGACAGACTCGAACCTGTGACACAAAAGTCGATAAGAAAACCTGACGTCTTACCTCTACTCCACGATGCGACCGGAAGTGTAAAGTGTTTAACGAAGTCAATCAAACAAATGACTTGCTTTTAAAGCTCCCACGAAGGTCGGTTTAGTGTGGGCGGTTTAATGTGTGTAGGAAGCCCCCCCCCAAAAAAAAAGGGGGCACTCTGGCAGTAAATAGTGATTGTCTCAGTATGAAGGGTTCCCCTACATTGACTAAGGACTAATTACAGAACAGATACTATCCGGGCAAAGGCCAAGGAGTTGGCAGTTGCATTCGATCTGTTTCACTTTATTTATACGCAAAAGACAAACAAACACTCAAAACGAGGGAATTTTTTTTTTTAAAACTCGATCAAAAAAAGATAGAGACAATGTTCATTTGTGAATCAGAGATATTACGATCTAGGAAGTATATAAGAAAACTCCGCGTGGAATCTAACCAACGTGAGAACCCCGACGCAAAAAGCGTTTCGTAGACAAACGCACGCGCACCCATTTTGCCTATCATATATTAGATGACTTATTTTTAATCTATAAAAGCGAAAATGTGTGTGTGTGTACATTTTTTTATATGTCCGGCAAAGGCTTTTTTTAGAGGGGGGGGTCACTAATTCTTACAACTTTTTATATACTCCCTAGATTATAATATCTCCGAGGTCATCTCTATCTTTGTGTGACTTTTCTTTTATAAAATTCACGCTATCCCGTTGTCCATACTGTTTGTTCGTATTTTTCCTTAAAAAGCGAAACTAAATCAAAAGCAAAGAGAGTTTCTCGGCCCTTTATGCCGAGACGGCCAGAAAGCAATAAGCTTTGATCAATACGGGGAAAACCCCTCATATCAGACAATTGCTATTCATTTGGACACTCCCCTTTTTATGTGGAGCTGGTTTTCCCCAACATCTTGGGGAAACAAACAAATACGCAGAAAGCGTAAAGCTTAACTGGCTCTGCGTGATTTCATTTCTCTATGGCATGATGTTTGACCTAGAAAAGCAGACGTTCGTTTTTTAACCGTTTAATTTCAACCATTCTCACTTCTCTACCCGCTTAGCGTCATGGTAACGTGTCACACTTTCTTTTCCGCCTTTGCCTCAAGGCTTCGGGTTTGAGTCTACCTGTCTACCAAAACTTTTTTTTTTTACACCTCCGAACACCGGGGCAACCCGCTAGTAAATAATAGTATAATCTTTAATATACTATAGCATGCACCCCTTTCTGTCATTTAATTGTTACGACCTTCCATTTCTTTGTAATTATTATTGAAACAATATTAACCAATTATGTCTACTACCGCTGTGGAATTTCCACAGGTTCCGGTAGTTTTTAATAAATAATAATCTTTAACGTTTTTCTTTCTTCAGAATATCATTGGCGGAAAAACAGTTGACAAACCTGTCCTCCAAGTCCTGGTGAGTTGCGAATAAATTTGACGTTATACACTTGACACGATTTCATTTTGTTTGCATCTGAATTTGCAGTATTTTTGTTTCTTGTCCAGAATTCACCCGATATTATGAAAATATCATATTCCAAAAATCGCTAAAATTTTTCAAGTAGTTTTATTTTTAAATAAGTCCTATCGCCAAAATGTTGCATCACTGTGCCTGTCTTACAAGTATTTAAGCACTTGTACCTCCTCGATGTATATCCCCCCCCACCTCTCTCACTGGACAAGCAGCAAAATCCCACCCCTACAGTGTAAAGATCCTTAGATACCGGAAAACCTACTCAAATAGTTTTTTTCCCTTGAACTGCTAAACTTTAAAATTAAATGTGAACAGACATCTCGCTGCTCAACATCCTCTATTGAATCCCTGTAAATTTGGTTCGAAATAGTAGCCCCTTAATAGTATATGAAGCATATTTTACGATTAAATTAAAATATCATATTTAAGCATATTTTAGGACAGCCAAAACCCCTCAGCCCCCGGACTAGTTTTTAATATTTAATGGTACAGTGGGGAAAGCGGTGGCTGGTTACTTTTAATGCATCTAAAATCAAGCTCCTATCTTTACATCATCAACGCTCTGATCCTCATTTTACGGAGGCTGCATGTTTTGACAAGCTTGTGGGCTTGACCTTTAGTCCTGACCTGAAATGGAACACGTACATCAAATCCGTTGCCAAGGCTGCTGGAAAAATGATGGGATCGTTCTACTGCTCCAGTAGATATCTCATTCCTGATGCAATTCTCTACCTATATAAAAGCCAGGTACGGCCAATGATGGAGTACTGTTGCCACATCTGGGTAGGAGCTACTAGAAACAGCCTATCCTGCCTTGACAGAGTACAAAATAGACTTTGTGGCTTAGTGGGGAATGCCCTTTTCTCTTCCCTGCAACCTCTTTCCCACAGAAGAGACGTTGTGAGCCTGTCTCTGTTTTATCGTTATTTTCATGGCAAGTGCTCATCTGTGTGTGTGTGTTTATACAGAACTCTGAAAATGTGACTGATACATTTTCATTCACACAATTCTGAGGCAGCACGTTCAGGATGGCAGAACATAATGCAAAAAGGAGATGACCAGTACATCTCTGAACAAATACCAGTGTGATTATGCAGAGGGTCTAATGTGAATGTATATCGTCACAGGTTTGATCTGTTCAGCCGCAGCACAGGGCGATATTTAAGCATTTAGGAGCAAGAACCATGAAATAATCTGTAGCCAACAGAAGCAGCTGTTACATTCCGACGAGTAGACAGCAGATTGAATCCAAGTAGATTGCGTATACTCCAGAGGGAACAGAGTTGCAGCATGGGATATCTAGTATATATCTGATGGCACAACGCTTTAGACTGTCAAGAGAATCGGAGAACACCTTGCCAACTCTGGCGAACACTAAGGATCCGTAGTACAAGTGGCGACAAATCATTGTCTTGTAAAGTATAGTCAAAGAATTTGTTAGCTCAGGATACGCAACACGTAAACCCTATTGAATAGATTAGACTTGGGAATCTATACAAAATGACAAGTCTTATCTGTGTATTAAATAAAGTGTTGACCAAGTTTAACATAAAGATACACTGGAAGAAGGTCGGCGGTTATATTGGCTGAAACGTTGTGAAAATAGGATTTAAGAATAATATTCTGAATAATTTGGATTTAGGAAAATTTATTGATTTTATTTATTCATTTTTTTTTATTTTTTTATTCATTTTTTTGTTTTATTTTTTCAGAGCTCCAAAAAGATTTCCAGTTCTGGTACGTCTGAACGTTACCGTCTTTTATTGTCAGATGGACAGGTCACTTATTCAAGTGAGTATTCTCAGGATTTCTTATTTTATTTATCTCATATATATATATATATATATATATATATATATATACCATATTATTTCATTTATTTCTATACATAGTATGATTCTTGCAAAACATAGGTCCTGAATATGACCTTAAACTATATCTGATGGTGAGGCCCCAACTTGCGGGCTTTGAGGAGTGTGGAGCCACCCTTTAATTACCATTGCTCTGTGGTAGTACCTGTTAGAGTCCCAACTATGGGTTAAATAGAAACCGACTTGAAAAAAAAACCGAATATACTCTATTAAAAAATTGTTCTTCAAAATCACTGGATTCAGCATTAAATAACCTGAAAAGGGTTGATATGCCGTAAAACAATCTTGCAAAATATACAATTCAGAAGTCACCTCATTGGCATATTAAAGTAAGGAAAATCAATTTTACTAAATAGCTGTATGTTAGTTAATATTTCTAATTGTTTTAAATGTTCTATTTAAGATTGTTGTGTAATCAACTTTAAATGACAATTATATTGATAATATATTTAATTTATTTGGAATTATTATTTTTTTTTTTTAGAAACAATGTAATTATTTCCTCTGTAAACTTCGAAACAAAAAAAGCAAAAACTCTTCACCAAATAATTTTGTAAGTTTCTAGCGTGAAAAAATAATTCCGTGTAGGCAGAAAAATGTTTTTCTTTTTTTTTTTCTTTATATATTCAAACAAACAAAAAAACACAAAAAAACTGAAAGGATTTCATTTGTGTGTTTTTAGATGTGAAAGGAATTTCATTTACTTTCTTAAAGTTCATTTAAAAGTCATGTACACGTTAATGCTTGGAAATTTTTTTTTTTTTTTTTTCCTCTTATGAAGTGATCAGTCGTCGTGGTCGACAGGCAAAAATGTTTCGCAAATGACCTTTTCCCTTCTTTCGCGTTTCATTTTTTTCATTTTTTGAGCCTACCTACCATGGTTAATTTATTTTTATTTATTTATTTATTTTTTTTTTTTGGTCGCTTATTGAAAAGTTGTTTTGATTCATTTGTTTATTTATTTATTTTTTTTTTTTAGGGGGCGGGGTTCCAGCACAGCACATATGCAACAAAAAAAATGCTCAATAGCTTCTCCTCTTTGTATCCCTTCTCTCGAAATATCTGGTGGAGAGGGTATCACGTCCTTCTATTTTTGAGCTATTACATTCTTTTATTTTTGAAATTGTTATGGCGGTATCAACGTTTTTCCACAACGAAAAGGAATGATAGCCTTAGTATAGCAGGTATGTTCCAAACGGAACTTCATGTCGACCCGGGCAACGCTGGGTACCCATACTAGTGTGTGTGTGTATATATATATATATATATATATATATATATATATATTACTGATGGGATGATTCCAATATTTTTCTCAATTCCAATACCATTACCGATTCTGTTCTAAATTTCCAATACAATTACTGATTTTGATTCTTTTTGGATTTCTAAATATAAAGTTTCTTTTTTGGGTGGGGTTGGGGGGTCAAAATCTGTCTATATTATGTTTTCGCTAATATAAAAATATAATTATGGGTATAACCTGTAGATTTTAGTTTTATGATTACGAGCCATGGAAAATTAAGTTTCTAACAACAGCAAAGAATCATTTTCAAAATCAGAAAATAAATCCAAAAGTTCTGAATTTTTCGATTTCTGATTAATCGTCCCAACACTAAAATATAATTTCCCCAAAACCTCTGGCCTTGATGGAGGGGGAGAGTAAAACTTGCTGCTGTAGTTTCAAATGATCTGAAATAACAGCAAGGGGATACTTGATTCCAAATATTTCACATATGTTATGTCTCCCCTCTGTTAGAAATAGGGTACGATTATGAATATCTGCAGTATCAAATAATGGCACTTGTACAGTTTAGTCAAGACATTAAAAAAAAATGAAAATATTGAAAAAAAAAAAAAAAAAAAAAAAAAAGGTTATATTGTACGTATCCGTTTTGGACTGAAGATCTCCGAAAACAAAATTTCATTTAATTTGATCGAGTAGTGTTTTTTGTTTTTTTTGTTTTTTTACAGCGGAAAAACATGTTCTTATGAGAGCGCGTTGAAGTCAGCCATTGTGAAATTTGCTGAAGCTGAACAACATGCCACAGGGAGATAACTCAATGTAAAATGATGACACTCCCTCCCCATCTTTAATTCTAGCTTTTCTTCCTAAAAATCGAACCTTTTGCTCGGTATCATAACAAATTATTTTTTCGCTGTAAAAAAACAAAAAAACTACTTGATGAAATTAAGTGAATTTTTTTTTCGGAGAACTTTGTTTCATAGCGGATACGTGAATTTTTCGATATTTTCATTTTTTTAATGTCTTGACTAAACTGTACAAGTGACCAAATAATATTTATACACTGTGAAATTTATTTTATGAAAACCAAAGTTCCATCACTTGATGTTTACAAAGGTTTTACCTGGAGCTAACGTCTGCAAAATGAAACTTACCCGGCCGTAAAATACGCTTAAATATGATATTTTGATTTTTATTATATTATAGTATACTTATAGGCAAATGCAGCATTATAAGCAACAATATACTACAAGAAATATTATTTTAGATAAACCAGTTTGATTAAACAGATCTACCACTTTGATCCTTTTATTTATTTTCTTTGCAAATTATTTTTCCATCTCGTTCGCTTGTTTTTGTCAATAACTTCAGAATGTTGGCAGCTGCTAATCGTGTTGCATTATTTGTTCCCCTCTTTTGTTCAGGTGTCATGTTGGCTATTCAGTTGAATCCCATGATGGAAAATGAAATCGATAACTTGGCTGTGGTCCGCATCGACAAGTACCTGTGCAACACTATTCAAAATGATAAGTAAGTATTTGCATTCTTATTGACCAAATATTTTCAGTGTTCAGAAAATAGAGGATGTCTAAAAAGTCACTGATATCTTTCTGTAATTTTAACACAATCTAAGACCTTGGGAAATTGAAAAAGAAAAAACAAATGTATAATTCAATCTTTATTTATGAAAAATGTTTTTTTAAAATGCTGCCCATTTTCAGCAGCTTCCCATTTGTGTTCTTTCCAAAACATTATTCATGACAGATTGCAGAATCTCTGGATTGCGATTCAACTCTCTTATTTTGTTCCTGATGTTTTCCTTCAATTTTTGCAGTGACTTTTTGGACACTCTAAATCTTGCAAGAATTATCACAATCCAGAGATTCTGCAATTTGTCATGAATAATGGTTTGAAAAGAGCACAAATATGCGAAGCTGAAAATGGGCAACATTTAAGACATAAAGACATGATTTTTCATGAAAATTGTTTGAATTTTGCATTTGCTATTTTTTTTTTTTTTTTCATTTTTTTTTTAATTTCCCAATGTCTTAGATTGTGTTTAAATAATTACAGAAAATTATAAAAAATAATCTCTGAAAATCCCTTCAGTTTTTTTTTTTTTTACGCACTGTATTACCTCCCTTTTGTTATGATTCAAACATTTTTTGGTTAATTTTTTAAAATTCAGTTTTCGCTAGTTAAAGAGGGTGATAGGCCAAACAAAAAAAAACATGTAATTTATTTCTAAGTCTTTTTCTTTTTTTTATCTTTCAAAGGAAGGTGATAATTCTATTGGATCTTGCTGTGATTACAAAAGGTTCTGAAGTTGGCCAGAAGATTGGAAATCCTCAACCGTACAGACCAACAGATTGTAAATATTATTTAATTTTTTTAAGATACTATCGACAGATCTTTTTTTTTTTAAGCAGAAACAGTATTACGTACTTGTCATGTCGAAAATAGTAATGTATTCAAAACTTATGAAAAATCAGGTAGAAAATTATTTCTAGATAAAAGTAATTTTACAGAAAATTGGGTAAAATTGCATTTTTAGTCACGTACAAGCGACTCTATAAGTCACTCCGTCTGTCTGTAGGTCTGTCCGTAACACCTTCGTGCTTTGCCTTTTTGGTTAAGATCAAAGGTCTATTGTTAATAGATGCTGTTCTTAGCTTTTTAAGCTTTTCTTGGCCTTTTGGCCAAGATCAAAGTGTAGTATCTGTTCTTACTACAGGCTGTACTTATGTTTGTAACTTTGTGATATAAATTGGGGGATCACTTTTCTGTATTAATATAATGTAAAATATTCACCCACTTTACAACCAGTCATTCTCCAGATCATTCAAGTTGTTTTTTAAGCATTCAAGTCCTTCTTAAGGTTATTTGAGTCCTTCTTAGGGTTATTTGAGTCCTTCTTAGGGTTATTCGGGTCCTTCTTAGGGTTATTCGGGTCCTTCTTAGGGTTATTCGGGTCCTTCTTAGGGTTATTCGGGTCCTTCTTAGGGTTATTCGGGTCCTTCTTAGGGTTATTCGGGTCCTTCTTAGGGTTATTCGGGTCCTTCTTAGGGTTATTCGGGTCCTTCTTAGGGTTATTCGGGTCCTTCTTAGGGTTATTCGGGTCCTTCTTTGGGGCATTTACTTTTTATTTATTAAGTCATTTCAGCCCATTTTTTGGTTATTTTAGTTTAGCTTTAAGAATTTCATGTCGATCCTATTCACGCATTCATTCATTACATGAGAGCACGCGACTAATGGCTATCGGCCTTGTTCTTAGACATAGAGTAGGAAGTAGGAGACTACACACAGGGGAGATAACTGTGTCGTGGCTGCAATATTTGTCTATAGCGATAGACTTTTTTTTTTTTTTTTTTTACTAAAAACACAAAAGCAGTTGTTCTACTCCATGAATTTCTGTAATTTTTGGATGTGTTACTATTTTCGACATGACAAGTATGTAATATTGTTTTTGCTTTACTAACGGGACCTGTGGAAATTCCACAGCGGCATCTTTCATATGTAATATCTTGCTGCTGGGCATTTTGTGGACGTTAAGTGTGAATGGGAGACCCCATTCTATTATTGAGCCCTTTTGTTGTTAAAACTGTAAAAGTATTTATTTAAGTAATCTGGTTAGTGTAGTGGTTATTACGGTTTATCTCCGATATCCTTATAGGAGTCTGTGACATATTTCCATTGTATGGATGGCTGACATGAACAGGAGAACCACAATATCATTATCCTATATTTAGACAGAACAGATACTACCCTTGCATCCTAGCTAGAGGAACAAGAAGGTATATTTTAGCTTCATATACGGACCAAAAGTGATACTTCTTTTTTTATTTAAATTTCTTTTTCTTTTTACTTTGCATCTTCTGTGATCGGGAGATCCTATTTATTAAAAAGGAGGATAGGAGGTAATAATATACTACGGACATTAAATTAATGTATCTATGTACTAATTTAAGGTTTCGATTATAGCTGATGGCACTCAAGTCGTTTAAATGTTTTTATAAATAATTTTACCAAGAATTCTTCATAAGTTTTGGTTTCAGTTTCGATTATAGCTAATGGCACTCCAGTAATCTGTTTTTTTTTTTTATAAATAATTTTATCAAGAATTCATAAGTTTGGATTTCGATTAAAGCTGAAGGAACTAAAGTTATATATTCCAAAGTTAAAACTTATGAATATATAACTTGACTTTTTCGGTGGACAAAAGATTGTTTAAAGTTATTTAAAAAAAAATGGTGATGAATAATTAATAGTAATTAATGGATAATCAACAATACCCTCACGGTCAAAACAGCATAGTTATAGCACTCTCCTTGACATTAGCGCCCAAATACATGTACTTGGTGACTTTAACGCTAACCACAAAAATTGGCTTGGCTTCTCTAACTGACACAGCTGGTAGCGTCATCCATAACTTTGCTATATCCCATTCCCTGCCACAGACAGTAACATTCCCGACCCGTCTCCCAGATCGCCAGGACAAACAAGCCTCACTTTTGGATCTATTTCTGACAAGAGATCCTGATGATTGTGTAATAAATGCTCATTGCCCACTCGGAAATGCCTTCCATAGTTGTCATCTCACCACGTTTTTGGTCGAGTAAGCCTCTGGCCGGCTTTTTAATAATAATAGTCCGCAATACATAAAATTAAATAAATACTCATCTCAATAATGAATTCTAATAAAAATACTTTTTTATTTGTATTATATGTAATAAATGTGTTCTTTTTCTTTTCCAGCTGGTGCACCAACAAATAATGGAACTTCAGGTTAGACAAATTTTATCTTTTTTTTTTTTTTTCGTTTCTTGAGTTTTTTCTTTTTCCTGAGTTTTTTTTTTTTTTCGTTTCTTGATTTTTTTTTCGTTTCTTGATTTTTTTGATTTTTTTTTCGTTTCTTGATTTTTTTTGATTTTTTTTTTCGTTTCTTGATTTTTTTTGATTTTTTTTTCGTTTCTTGATTTTTTTGATTTTTTTTTCGTTTCTTGATTTTTTTTGATTTTTTTTTTCGTTTCTTGATTTTTTTTGATTTTTTTTTTCGTTTCTTGATTTTTTTTTTGATTTTTTTTTCGTTTCTTGATTTTTTTTTTCGTTTCTTGATTTTTTTTTTCGTTTCTTGATTTTTTTTTTCGTTTCTTGATTTTTTTTTTCGTTTCTTGATTTTTTTTTTCGTTTCTTGATTTTTTTTTCGTTTCTTGATTTTTTTTTCGTGTCTTGATTTTTTTTTTTATTTTTTTTCGTGTCTTGATTTTTTTGATTTTTTTTTTCGTTTCTTGATTTTTTTTCGTTTCTTGATTTTTTTTCGTTTCTTGATTTTTTTTTTTCGTTTCTTGATTTTTTTTTTTTCGTTTCTTGATTTTTTTTCGTTTCTTGATTTTTTTTTTTTTTTTCGTTTCTTGATTTTTTTTTTTTTTCGTTTCTAGAGTTTTTTTTTTCGTTTCTTGAGTTTTTTTTTTCGTTTCTTGAGTTTTTTTTTTCGTTTCTTGAGTTTTTTTTCTTGATTTTTCTTGAGTTTTTTGAGTTTTTTTTCTCGTTTCTTGATCTTTTCCATTTCTCTTTTTTCATATAACCACCATCAAATAATGCGACAGCAGAATTACTTTTCTCTTATAGTTTAAACTTTCTTTCTCTTATTTTTTCATTTCGTTTTAATCTGTTTGACAATAATCGTCGTTACTAATTTTGCATATTAACTAATACTTCAGCCATTTGAATACATTTCTTGTATAGGGAAAACTATAAGTCAAGTGGATTAATAAATACATACTGTATATACTCTTGTATAAGTAGATTTGAAGGTTATTTTATTGAGGTAACTTATACATAGGTAATGTGTTTGGAAATGTTGTTAAAGAGCGATCATAACATAGAAAACATTTTGTTTGTGCACTCGGTATATACCGATAATCCTAGTAATTAATCTTGCTCCTTCCGAACCCCACTGCAGTGTGTTTGCCAGCATGTAAGCACATGCGCGGTTTTTCAGTGGGAGGCTTAATAATAATTGGAATGGCTCTCGCAATGTTCACTCTCTAGATGTGGCTATAGGCCTATGTTCAATGATTTATTCGGTGGTGATATGACTATTTTTAGTAGTTTAGGAAATGTAGTGTTTTATTTTATTTTTTTATTTTTTTTTTTTTTTAGACAGTGATCACCACTTATCAAGGCCCGGAAGCCACTCAGGGATAAGGGTTATTGCAAGTACATTACGTTAGTGTGGAGATTTGATGAAGTGTTTACTTAAGGGGGCGGTTCATTAGGAATTTGTTAACATTGGACTTGAAGACATCCAGGTTGTAGTCCGGTGGGAAGTAGGCAGACGGAACAGAGTTCCACAGACGTGCAGTTCTAAGAAAGAAGCTTTGTTCATGGAATCCGTGTTTTGATTTAGGCACAGATATAGAGTGGGGGAAATTTTTCACAGTGGATTCAGCTAGACGGGTGTTTTTCGTGAAAGATTGGCGAGGGGGACCAGAGATTGGAGTTCAGACGAGCACCTGCCATGGAAATAACGATAAAACAAGGATAGGCTCGCAACGTTTCTTCTGTGGGAGAGAGGTTGCAGGGTAGAGAAAAGGGCATCCCCCACTAAGCCACGAAGTCTATTTTGTACTCTGTCAAGGCAGGATAGGCTGTTTTTAGCAGCTCCTGCCCAGATATGTGTTTATGATATGTCGTTCTCCCCTAAGTTAACTATTATAAATCCTATAAACGACAATATAAACAATTTAATGAAACCAGTAACTGCGCCTGGAATTTGCAGCATGTCATTGATCAGAATGTTTTGCTTAGGAACATTTGCGTCCGTTGCATTTAAGTGTGCAGCGGGTTGGTTCTATATATGAAAATTGAATAGACCACACTTGCGTAAATGCACACAGTATCGCTTGCGGATGGCAAGAAACAATTTATACTATGTCTTACAAAAAAACATCAAAAAATAAATTATCTGTGCTAGAAAGAGCCATAAAACGGACCGTTTAATTTGCCTAGAATCTGCAGTCGACTTATACACAGGTAATACCGAAAATGACACAATTTTTAGTCTTAAAATGAACACCGACTTGTACACAAGATCGAATTATGCACAAGTATATACGGTATATATTTTAAATTAATAATTTCTCTAAATCTATATAATGTAAACATAAGTATGAAAATCCAATAGCCCCCCCCCCCCCCCCCCGAAAAAAAAAAAAAACGTTACTTCCATTAATTATTTTAGCGCCGTTGAGCATCCGTAAAATTGAAACAAATGATAACGTCGCTGGTATTGTGTAAAATCTTGGCAATTTTACATATAAAATTTGGTGTCTCTATATAGGTTGTTAAACACAAACATACAAACTTCTAACCTCTTTCTCACAATCATTGTATTTTTGCGATTTATTTGTTATCTTGCGTTTTGCTGGCCATGCAATTTACAAGGGAAGAGAATAGTTTCCTTTCTTAATATTGAGAATCATCAGTGACTTGAAGTTTATTTAAAATAAAAAAAATTTTTGAATTTCAGCTGTGACCGAAACTGCTCCAGTCACTCCAGCAAAACCTCCCATGCATTCTACTACTACTACTACTCTTTCCAATCGTAAGTTGATCTTTAAAATGTTTTCTTGCTTTCTCAAACAAGAACTTTATTTTCGTTGCATCTAAAAAAAAAAAAAAAAAATTGTAAATTGTCCCGGGCACGACGTTAAACTGCGACCATTTCTACCTTATAACCAAATTAACCAATTAATACCTAACAAATATTTCCAGTTTTTGTTACAAAAAAAAAAAAAGCCATTTGTTAAAACCCTTTTGTAAACTTCCTATTTGTCAAATAGTTCTTTTTGTATCTCTCTCTCTCTCTCTCTCTTTTTTTTTTTTTTTTGCAAACATTTGTTAAAACAAAACAAAAAATGTATATTTGTGAATTTTTGGTGCATATGTTTATATGTATTTGAAAAGTATTCTATTTGTATGTTTATATATATTTAAAAACAATGATAACAAATTTATTTTGTAAGCACAATTACGCTCGTTCATAATTTGTGGTTGTGTTGTTGAATGCAAGTATTAATGATGATTGAGCACTCTCACAGAATACCGACACTCCATGTACTCGCTTCTTTCAATAACTATTTTGGAAAAAGTTTGGAGAAGGGGGACCTAAGAAAAAAAAATAGCTTAGAAAGAAAGTTTAATTCATCTACCGTACTTAAATAAAAGATTAAATTATTGGGTACTCCTGCAGTATTTTACCCACCGATTTCACGATCTTAGCCGAGCGTTGATCGACATCCGTCGGAAAACGCCGGAACATGGCGAGCGGTACGATACTCTATCAGCCAATCAGGGCGCTTCAAACGAACGCGCAGCAGACGAATAATTTTCATTGAAATTACACACATAGCGTTTCATTTCAGTTATTTTATTGTTCAAAGTAAAAATACACAGCCTTTCATTTCAGCTATTTAATTTAGCGATAAAAAAAAAAAAACCGGGAGCTGTTGGAAACATATTTATGCGAATTTATGTGGAGACAAAAATTTGGACACAACCCTTTTGTCTCCATAATAAATCAAATCGCGGAAGGCTACCCGGTTTGGGAAGGAGCTTCTTCTTTCCACATCCTCTG
Source organism: Euprymna scolopes (assembly GCF_053919585.1). NCBI lineage: Eukaryota > Metazoa > Mollusca > Cephalopoda > Sepiida > Sepiolidae > Euprymna > Euprymna scolopes. The sequence goes on from NC_136526.1 coordinate 9,324,169, forward strand.
AAACCCCTTTGCTCCCTACTTTGCCTCTACAGTCAGTAGAAAATCTTCCAGTCGGAACTAAAGATAAACAGTAATTGTTGTGTCCCCCCCCCTACAAACATTACTGAAAAAAAACAAAAAAAAAACGTTGTTACTGTTTAATAACGTTTTGTTAAAAACAAACAAGAAAAAAAAAAACATTGAAGTGTTTATTACTGTTGCTTATCCCCCCCCCCCCAAAAAAAACTATCGGAAAACAAAATGAACCAAAAAAAAAAAAAAATATTCAACAAAATAAATTTATTTTACTTTAAAAAAAACTTACGGTAAGTGTTTGTGATTTATTTTATCCAAATTTTTTGTATTAATTTTATCCATTTTGTTGTGTGTGTGTGTGTAATATCTTTTCCTTGTAATGTTGTTGCTATTCACATACTTTTAGCGTTCTTGCACCGTAGTAGCTCCGAATTCTCGGCTTTCGTCGGCGTTAACGCCGAAAGCGTTCGTCAACGCTCGGCTAAGATCGTGAAATCGGTGGGTAAAATACTGCAGGAGTACCAATTATTGTTGATATTGTAACGTTATGAAATAAATAGAACAGATTCAATTATCGATCTGTCCATCTCGATCTATCTAACTGGAGAGGTAGACAAGAGATGGATATGGTGATGTTTTCATAAAACCTGTCAAAATATGGCAAAACTAGATCATAGACAAGTTTACCAGAAGGTCTGGTCAGCTGATCGGATTTACCAGTGAGCCACGTGATCAGGTTAGCTGGAGATCGGGAGGGTTGGAACTTGGAATTGAAGCAGAGCGGTTGGGCTTTATGGTTGTCTCCTCCCCTCTTGTGAGGGAGTGACGTGTCTCTCAACGTAGACTGTGTTAAGACCACAAGCAAAGAAACTCATTTTCTATTCTCCCACGCGACATCCTGAAAAATAAAGTAAAAACTAATATGAAAACCAATCAGCGTTCCTGGAGTGAATGTCTTTCATCCAAAAAGTTCCAGCCTCCTCGAAGAACAAGATGAAGTCAGGATGGCCCAGGTTCAGTGAGCAGAGAAGATAAAGTTATGTCGAAGATACACATGTCTCACACACACGCATATGAAGATTAGATGATCACGAAACGTAAAACGGGTTCAGAAAGTGGAGAACCACTAATAGACATTTAGTAACACCTTTAGGACACTTCACAAACAAACACGAAACGTATGCACCCATTTAGATGGGTGCCGTTCACGTTAGATTATATAACCTGATGCATTTTGGTGCCGTTTTGGTACAGCATTATGCACACACCAACGATGCACCCAGCCTCGTTTTGTAAATCTAGACAGTATATAAAAAGAGTGATCACCCTGAGTGCTCCTTCCCCCTCCAAAAGCCTTTGCCAGACATACAGAAAAAATACACACACACACACACACACACACATATTTTCGCTTTTATATTATACTAGCAGGGGGTACCCGGCATTGCCCGGGTGTTTTTCGGTGTGTGTGCGTGCTCGGGTGGGGGGGGGTGTAAATAAAAACAAGAATAAGCAAAGTAAAACAAAAACAGAAAAACGAACGTTTGAAAAATGGCTTAAATAACCCTGCTTCAATATTAAAATTAAAAAAATCGAGGAAAAAAAAGACATCTCACACCACAATTCGAACCCAAAACGTTTAGATAATGACCCAACGCTCTAAACAACTGAGTTAAGACGACGTCGATGAAATTCTGTCGCTTTTTTAAATCTTAAAACTAAATCGGGTTCCGACGTCATTTGCGCATGCGTAGAACCGAACTCGTCATGAGAGGATGGTTTTTGCCCCCCCCCCCCTTAGAAAAGTGATGATTTCAGGGTGAAAAAATTAATGTTTTTGGCCAATTTTTCGATATTTGTCGGGCGAAGGTTGGAAGATTAAAATGATACCGATCTGGCGAAAATCCGTGACCAGTGTGGAAAGTTTTTGCGAGACATA
>NC_136526.1:9331122-9361404 GCF_053919585.1 Euprymna scolopes
TCTCGTAGTATATACCAAACGCAAGGACACAGAATAAAAGCAGTTATAAATACTTCTACGAATTTGTTTGAAAAGTCTGTTACTCTTTTCCCCAATCCACGGTAATTTTAAATAAACTGGGCATTTCAAAGGTCCAAACTTTTTAGGAGATTTAAAATCCGCAGCCTTTTTGAAAATACAGTCATCAATAAGGTCAGCAGGATAACCATCACAAGCCACAACATTGCTTAACTTCAGTGATCTAACAGAAACCATCATCCAAAATTGTATTTCTAACCCAATGGCAAAAACAAGTGATAAAAGCAAAATATGCAAATTAAAAAGATAAAATATGCAAATTAAAAAGATAAAATATGCAAATTAAAAAGATAAAATATGCAAATTAAAAAGATAAAATATGCAAATTAAAGATAAAATATGCAAATTAAAAAGATAAAATATGCAAATTAAAAAGATAAAATATGCAAATTAAAGATAAAATATGCAAATTAAAGATAAAATATGCAAATTAAAGATAAAATATGCAAATTAAAGATAAAATATGCAAATTAAAAAGATAAAATATGCAAATTAAAAAGATAAAATATGAGACGCCTTAAATAAGTTCCATACTTTTTTTTTTTTTTTTTTTTTTTTATAAGCATTTAAAATTTAAAATTGTCGTAGACTTTGGAAAATTCAGTATGTTATTGCTATACATCTTATGAGATGACTGACCAATTTTTATGATATCAGGTTCAAATGAACAGCTACAGCAGGAATTGGAATACACCCTACTAAAGTCTGATTCTCACAGCTGGTGAATTAAAAAAAAATGCAATCTGAAAGTGAGGACATTTTCGAAAAACGATATGCAATAAACATGCCGCAGAAACATAAAGAACGCTTCTGACTGCTTTTGGACCATCTTGCATGAATCGAGCGAGCATCAGTTTTTGAGTGACATAAGAGATTCAAGGAAGGCAGGGAGTCTGTGAGGGATAAGAGGTGTGGGAGGAGTAAGGAAGTCAAAACACCAGAGTTGATTGGCCAAATAAAGAATTTCATGAATAAGGATGGTTGTGTGTCTATAGAGACAATAAATACACAGTTTGATGTCAGTGTGGGAACTGTACACACAATTATTTGGAATTGGAACTGAAGATGCACCAGTCCACAACTTCTTCCTTGGCACAGGCTATTTGACCAAGATGGGTATCAAGACAGTTCTCCATTCTATGGTTATAATTGTGGTTATATATTTCAACTAATTTGAATGTTTCGTTGCTTGGCTCGTTGAAATAATGTGCAAATATCGTTGTCGAAATTCTGCCAGGCCTCCTTGTTCTTGGCAGGCGACCTTTTTCTTGACTCCATGCCTAAAGGCGGAGAAATGTCCGCTTGTTGTGCACTGTGGTATGACTCCTGGCTCTGCTCCTCCGTCGATTTACCAGGACTTGCACCTGCACGTTGCTTTTCCCTCTACGCATTTCATCCGTGGATTCTTAAGCCTGGCTGGTTTTTGCACAACTTCTCACAAATGCATTCTTTCGTGTGTGGTTGGGCGTTTCCATTCGAATATATATATATATAGAGTCTGTTTATTATACAAACATTATTGATTACACATGTGCATACATGTTTCAGTGGAGTCTCAATTCAGGGACAACTCTTCATCAGGAATTGAAACGGGTGTCAAGATTACATTGTTTTTTGTTTTTTTTTATAAGATATTTGGGCGCAATCTACATTCTGTCGCAAATTGGGGTGTATACTTCGTGAATATATATATATATATATATATATAAATAATAAATTAATTACAAATAATACGTCCCAAAAAATGTGGGGGCGACTATAATATAAACAAAGGGCAGATAACCTCTCCCTTTAAAGCACTCGGGGAGTCAAAAAAAAAAAACACCATGGAATTATAAAAAAAAAAATAAATCAACAATCTTGTATATGTATCTATCTATCTTATTTTCTCACTCTATTTAAATTTTTATTTCTTTAGATGGAAGATCCGTGCTCGGGTGACTCTCAAATCCCCTATCCGAACGTGGAGTAATTCCAAGGGTGAAGGCAAACTTTTTAGTATGAACGTCCTTGATGAAAGTGGAGAGATCCGTATCACTGGATTCAACGATGCTGTCGATAAATTTTATAATTATGTTGAAGTAAACAAGGTTTGTTGTATTTATTTATTTTATTTTTTTTAATCAAATCATTGGGAGTGGGACTGATTTCTGATTTCTTTCTTTTTTTTCATACTTACATGATAAGGGCTGTCCCCTTTTCATGTAAGTATAAAAATGGAGAATTTAGTTTAAAATGAAAATGAAAAAGCATAGGCGAAATTCGAACCTCGTAATCTAGTTTAGAAATAGATTACGTGTGAGAATTTCAAAATGTAAAACAAATATTTGTTTAGAATATAGATAAATATTTTAAGGAAAGAATGTGAACTCTCAAGTTTGTTATGAAATTTTAAATTGAAAGAATGCAGCTTATAAGATAATGTTTTAACATATTGAATATAGGTTAAAATTCCTTTTGTAGAAATAGGAAAAGTTTTGGACACGTATGTCCAGGACACGTGAAAGAATGCACATGTTTTAACATGTGTATGACGTCATGGAAAATAGAAAGTTCGAGGGATAGAGAAAAACTTTAGAGAGAGCAGTCAGTGAGAAAACTCAGGGGCAGTCAGACGTCTGGAAGCGAGACGTCACTTCAAGGAAAAATGTGAGACTTTGAATTCTTGGTGATGGAACACGGCCGTGTGAAGAATAAACCATCAAGTGTTTTTTGTAAAGCTCGTCTTGTGTCTTATGATTCTTCCAGAAAGGTAAAGTGGAATTGTATTAATATTTGTGTTATATGTCTTTACATACACGTCTCAACATCATCATGTCCGAACTGTTTGAACACTGTGTCCTCACTCAAAGAGCTTTCTTCTCCTTCTAATCTACACAAGCAAAGAAATGAACATTTTCATATATAAGAATCTCTCCTAACAGGAACTATCTCTCTAAGTCTCTCGTACAACAACTTATACAACTTCTCTCTCTCTCTGAGTCTTACAACATCCCTCACTGTAATAAGACTCCTAAGCATCTCTACCTAAGACTCTCAATGAAACCCCTATATAACCCTTATATCGTATGTGTGTGTGTATATATATATATATACTAGCTGACAGCCCGGCATTGCCTGGTCATACAATACACTTAAACATGATATTTTAATTTGTGCAGATTGTGTACATACAGAGTAACCCCCCCCCCCCAAAAAAAAAAAAAAAAAACAGGACATTCAATTGTTTTTCTGGGCATTTTACAGTCAACGGAGAAAAAACGGCCCAAAACCCTAGTGTTTTGATGTGATGTTTTGAATATAATAAACTAGTTATGACCAAAGTCTCCTTTCATTTGGACAAAACACTAAAAATTTAGTTAGGGGCACGTGTTTTTTTTTTGAGGGGGGGGGTTACCATGTATTATTATAAAGAAATGATTTGCAGTGACTTTTAAAGGATACTTCTTTTATTGTAAATTGAACTCTTTTGAAAACTTTCTGGTTTGTTTGCTCAGCTTTTTTGGTTTGTTTTGTTTCCCCCAAAATGTTGGAGAAACCAGCTCCCCATAAAAAGGGGATTATCCAAATTGAATTTGAGGCCTCTAGTGCGACTTTTAGTTTTGAGGAGATAGTTTGAAAATATGGAGAGCGACAGACAGACATACAGACGTTTAAGTATAATAGTAGAGATTTCTGATTTTTTTATATATAACTAGCATTTCAACCCGGTGTTGCCCGGGTGTTTGTATGTATCTGTTGACCCAAAAAAAAAAAGTGGTAGTAGGAAGGAAGACTCGAATCCGTACCGCGAAGGAGGAAAAAAAACCTGACGTCCTTGCGGTTACGACCATCGCCAAACCTTGAAGTGAATTATGTTAACATTTAGGCTAGACAATCATAAGGAGAGGATAACTTTCAAAAATATCGGCGAAAAAGGCGATCCCCCCCCCCTGCAGAAAAATTCCCAGTTGAAGGTGAAGATATTGTTTTTAGCCAGTTTTTCGATATTTGTCATATGAAAGGTCGGACTTTAAAAAACGATACTAATCTTGATAAAATACGTCGCCTCTGTCGAAAGTTTTAGGCAGACATGCAAACATACATACATATATTGGTACCTAAACATTTTCGACCCAAACCGATTAAAAAGCTTGTTCTATCTCTGAATACCCTTTATGTAAAATTTCAAATGTTTAGACCAGAAATTGTCTGAGTAATTTAGTAGAGACCGCAGAGGTCAAATTTTTTAAACTTTGACCCCTATTATAACCCCATAAAATTTATTGTTTTGGGCTCAAATCAAGTTATTAAGTTAGATCCATGTCCAAGGAACCTATATCTAAAATTTCAAGTGTTTAGACCCAAAATTGTCAGAAGAGTTTGGTAGAGTTCTCAAAAGTCAAATCGTTGAACTTTGACCCCTTAATAGCGAAATTTCTGGCCAAAAACCGATCAAATTTCGAGTCTGTAGACTGATAATTAACAGTTATTGTGAATGAAAATGTGCACAGACAGACAGACACACACACGTTCACTTTTATAGATATATAGAATGGAACATGCATAAAGGTGCTGGTGCGATTACAATAGCTAAGAGTAGATGGAGTAAGCCTATGTTACGGTAACATATACTGAGCGGGTTTCTAACAGTATTTTGTATAATTCTTTTAGTTTGTACTCATTTTCCCAAACTTAACTTATTTAGCAGAGGGCCCGCCGCCATTTGTAGGGGGGTTAGGGTTAACCATTTGTAGGGGGGGGGCTGTTTTAATATTATAAAAAAAAACCACAATGTTAAAAGAAATTGGAAAAGCCAAAACAGCGAACAAACGTAAAAGAAAAAAATGTGTAAAAGAGGAAAAAAAGTTTAGGTCGGAAGACAGGCTCGAACTCGAAGCATCGAGGCTAAGGTGGGAAAAAGCCTGACACGTTACCCCTACGCCAAAGAAACATACAATTGAGAACAGATGAAATTAAACCTTTAAAACACTTGCAGGTGGTTTAAATTAACATCGTTTTCAAGGTCAAACATGACGTCATTGTTGTTATGCAGGAAGAGAGAAAATGAAGGAACGATTTTTTCAGCACCCCTCCTTGTAGAAGAGGGTCTAGTTTAGGGTGAAGGAATTAATGTTTTTGGCCAATTTTTCAATATTTGTCGGGCAAAGGTTCAAGCTTTAAAATGATACCTATTTGGCGAAAATCCGTGGTCTGTGTCGAAAGTTTTTGCGGGACATACAAACACACACATACATACATACACACATTTTCGCTTTTATATATATAGACTAGCGGGTGTTTGTAGGTGTGTGTGGTGTTAAATAAAAAAGAAACCGGGGGGAGGGTAGGATCGAACCCGAAGCCCTGAGGCGAAGTTTGAAAATAAAATTGGCCAGCCAGAATGAGTTACTGAAAGATGTTTGAATTTATTTAAGTAAGAACCAAATCGACAGGTGCGCGCCCGGAAGTTGTTGAGCGTTACAACGACGTCAATGACCAGGTTTGTTTGTTATAAACGAAGTAAAAAAAAGAAAACAATGTTAAAACTTAAGGGGGGGTAATCAAAACATCAAAAAAAAAACTAACGTAAGGCAAACGAACGATGAAAACAGAAAAACGAACACGTGAAAAATTGCTTAAATAAGCCTGTTTCGATATTAAAATTTAAAAAATCTGTGGGTACCTAGGTATTTTTGGGTGTGTGGTTGGGGGTGGATAAGCGAAGTAAAAAAATAAAACAGAAAACGAACGTTACGTGAAAAATGGTTTAAATAACACTGGTTCAATATTTAAATTTAAAAAAATCGGAAAAAAAAAAAACACCACGATTCCAACCCAAAACATTTAGATAATGAACCAACTGAGCTAACACGACGTACATGAAATTTAGTCAGTTCTTCAACTATTAAAAGTAAATCAGATCATGACGTCATCTGGCACATGCGTAGAACCGGTCGTTGTCACGAGAGGACCGGTTTTGTTGGAACATAAAATTTAGACTACATCGACATTTGTAGCCCACTTTTATATATATATATATATATATATATATATATATATATATATATAATTTTTTTTTTTTTTTTTTTTTTTTTTTACTAAAAACACAGTGGCAGTTCTACTTGATGAATTTTCGTAAATTTTGGATATATTACCATTTTCTACATGACAATTAGGTACGTGATAATTTTTTTTTAGAATTATAAAATCGATCTGTCGACTCTATTTTAATTTGATTTTTCTTTATTTTCGTTTTTTAAGGGGGGGGGGTGTCAAGAAACAAAGGGAGATAATTCAACAATAATTCATATTTTACTAGATTTTTTTTTTTTTTTTGTAATGCCTAAGAATTTCCATTAATCACTTAAAAATTATTTTCTTTATAAAAATAAAACTATTTGATCAATTTGTGAATTTTGGGGTATAATATTTTTGTTTCGTCACAAGTATGTACATCATACAGATTTTTAAAATTATTTTTATTTATAGGAGGCGGGGATTTTGGACAAGAAATAAATTTTAAAATACTTTTTCACGAATTGTTTTGTTTGTTTATGATTCGCAGGTTTATTACATAAGTCGTGCAAATTTGAAAACTGCCAACAAACAATATTCGAATGTGAACAACAATTACGAAATGACGCTGAATCCGGATTCCGTGATTGAATTGTGCACGGATGAATCAGATTTGCCTACGTGGTCTTTTGATTTCAAGAAACTCAAGGATCTTTCTCAGATGGAACCAGCCAGCATCGTAGGTAAGTATATTTATTTATTTATTTATTTTTTTTTTTTTTTTGAATTTTCTCTTGTTCATCGTCATTTTTTAATTTTTTTTTTTCTGAATTTTCTCTTTTTTTTTTTTGCTATTCTCCTCACAATATGATACTGCAGATTACTTTGTCATCACGTCCAATGGTCTCGACTTAATTTTTATGTTATAATAATAAATGTATCCAAATTTACAAAAAACAATAGGTGAAAAAAAATTATTAAAAGAAAACTTTTTTGAGGAAAATTAATAAGAATAAAATATTTTGCTAAAAAAAATAATAAAATATGAGAGAGTTCCAAACGTAGGTAAATAATCTATCAATATATATATACAAGCGAAAATGTATGTGTGTATGTTTGGATGTCTGCTAAAAACTTTCGACAGACGCGACGAAAATTCACAAACTCGATATCACATCGAAGCTCCATCCTTTGCTCGAAAAATTGGCCAAAAACGTTAACTTTTTCACCCCGAAATCGACAATTTTCGACAGGGGGGGGAGGTGTCAACAAAAACGATCCTCTTGTGACAATGACCGATTCTACGCATGTGTCAGATGACGTCATGACCTGATTTACTTTAAATAGTTGAAAAACCAAACAAATTTCATGTACATCGCGTTAGCTCAGTTGGTTAAGGCCTTGGTTCGTTTTGGGTTTGAATTGTAGTGTGAGATTTTTTTTTGGATTTTTTAAATTTAAATATTGAACCAGTGTTATTTTTTTCACGTAACGTTCGGTTTTCTGCTTTTTTTTTTTTACTTCGCTTATTCTTAGCGACACCCAAAAACACCCGGGTACCCACCGATTTTTTAAAATTTTAATATCGAAACAGGCTTATTCAAGCTATTTTTCACGTGTTCGTTTTTCTGTTTTCATCATTCGTTTGCCTTACGTTAGTTTATTTTTTGTGTCTTTTTTTTTTTCCCCCCGCTTAAGTTTTAACGTCGTTTTCTTTTTTTTTTTACTTCGCTTATAACAAACAAACCTATGTCGTCGTCGTAACGCTCGACGACTTCCGGCCGCGCACATGTCAATTTGGTTCTTAAAAAAATTAAAACATCTAACTCATTCTGGCTAGCCGATTTTATTTTCAAACTTCGCCTCAGGGCTTCACATACTTTGTTTTAACTTATTAAATACATAATTTACTTGGACAATTTCCTACAATGGAGACATTTTTTAAATAGATGCCTAAAAAGAAAAATCAGTTAAGCAGAATTACCATTTTTCTTTTAGTAAGAGTTGTTGTTCTTTAATTGCTTAGTTCATTTATGTACTAATAAAAAAGCCTTTGGCTATAGAACCTAGAAATATTTACAAAAATAATTTGAATACAATGGATTCTGAGCAACGTCGGGTCAATACAGCTGATCTCTAAAATTTGTGCTTATCGTAATGACAACAATATTATAACCATTTTTCATATGACAGGTTAACTTGTGAGGTTGATATCTAAGTAAACAAAGCACAACCTCCAAGAACACAAACTATGACCAAATATATAAATCGACAATACCCTTTCAACCCTCTACCTCATTTCATTATGAAATTGAATTTATTCTGTTAAATTGTACATTGCAAACAAAACTTCCATCCAAAATGCTGCAGCCGAGCAAAATATTACATGAATATTATCACCCTCAAAATATATTCCTTTATGAAGTCAAATTTAGCCATAATGCATTTTGTTTCATTTCTATATCAGTTAGCCACTTAATTATTTTGTTATATCAAACCAAAGTTCTACATTTTTCAAAATCGAGCACCCCCCCCCCCCACCCCTCCGGTTTCTTTTTTATTTAACACCACACACACCTACAAACACCCAGGCAACGATCGCTTAGAACTATTTATATACCCGCTATATAATAATATCTACGATTTGGGGAAAGCGCGTTGCGTCTAGATTTACTTACAGCGACTTTTACAAAGTTATTGCTATTTTGGCTTCTCACGTGTTGATTTTGGCTTTTTCGTATAAAAAGCGAAAATAATTCAAAGCTAACACGGTTCTCGGCATCAGCTTTGATCAATGTGGGCTTAAACTCCTTATATCAAACAATTGCTAGTCCCCTTTCATTTGGGGAGCCGTTTTCCCTCCACTAACCCCCCCCCCCATCTTGGGGAAGCGAAAACTGCCCCGCATTGAAACAAAGTAAACAAACACCAAAAAGCTGTCCCGCATTAAATAAAATACTGCTACGTCATCTCACGGCTATCTGTCAATCAAACCTCTTTCACTCGCTTTATAAGCCTTATTTTAACACTCCAATCAATTTCTCTTACTCCTGGCCTAGACGGTTAAGTGGTTGGAGTTTGTTTCACCTCCGCGTCAAGGCTCCCGGGTTCAATCCCGCCTCCCGACCAAAACTGTTTTTTTTTTTTTTTACATCTTTAAACACCCGGGCAACGTTCTTTTATTTTTTTTTTTTTTACTTCGCTTATTCTTTAGTTTACCCCCATACACACACAGCGTTTTTTTTGTTTTTGTTTTTTTTGTTCCCCATCCTGGATTCTTTTAACATCGTTTCAGGGTTATTACTTAGCCCCCCGTCCCCGGACACACACCTACAAACACCCCCCCCCACTAGTGTGTAACTATTTCCAATTTTTAATAAGTTGTCTTGTTTTTAGCATAATTGAGTTACTTCTCTTCTTATTGTTCCCAAATAAAGAGTGAAAACTCATAATGTGGTAATATTTAAGTACTTTTCCTGCTTTCCATAATAAGTCCAACGCGAACAAGTTTCTGATGAGCCGTTCCACTTAAGTTAACAAATTTACCGAACTTCCATTACTATCGATTACTATATTGTCCTTTTGACTACTGTACACTCTTTAACCCTTATCCTTGAGTGGCCTATCGGCCTTAATAAGTGGTGACGCCTATGTAAAAAAAAAAAAAAACTTCTGACATGCCAATTAAGTAGATGCCAGATGCTTTTAGTTGAAATCGTCACAAAAAGTCAGTAGATACTGTTTTTTTTTGTTTGTTTTTGGCTGCTTGTTTAATGTATTCAAGACATTTAAAAATAAAAATATTGAAAAAAATACATGTATATTGTATATACCCGTTATGGAATTAAGCTTTTGTAAAAAAAAAAAAAAATGGCACTTAATTTGATCAACTATTTTATTTTTCTGCAGAGGAAAATCAAATTCTAATAAAATTGATCGTACCTTGCCATTTCACGAACGAGATGGAGGCGGCCAAGGGAGATAACTCCAATCACCGCTTAGTTTGTCAAAATTTGACAAGATTATTTTGAAACATGAAAAAAAAACTTAAATATGTTAGGGGTTTGTTTCACTTATTTTACAGTTTTTTTTAAAAAATTTTTTTTTATTGTTAATCCCTTTTTCATTTAAAGGCACCCCACTCCTCATCCGTGAAATAAGCAAGATTGTGGAATATGGTCAATCTCATTAAAATTTGATTTTCCTCTGTAAAAAAAAACCTACTTGATCAAGTTAAATGCCATTTTTTTTTTTTTTTTGTATGAAAACTTTTTCATAACGAGTACGTATAATTTAATCTTTTTTTTTTTCTTCAATATTTTCATTTTTTGATGTCTTGAATAAATTAAACAAGTACCCATAAAACAAATAAAAACAATGGTATCTACTGACGTTTTGTGACGATTTCAACTAAAAGCAATTGTATCTACTTAATTGACAGAAGTTCTTAAATATTTTCAATGTCATGATTAAACTTAACACGTGCCTTGGTTTTTGTTTTTTAAAATCAATTTCTTTTCCGAATTTTGCTACTATAGTGGAGCTGTATCATTTTTGTTGCTAAATTTTATTTTTTTTTCAGATTTTAAAAAAATATTTTCATATCTTTCAGAAATGTTAAAACTTTTTTTTTCTACCAAAATTTGCAGTATTTGCTCCTTTTCTTTTTTTTAAATATTATTCCAACATTGTTTTTGTTCTTGTTCTTGATCAGAATTCCCCCATATGTCGAAATTATCATTTCCAATGAAGGTCGGCGTATAAAAACATTACCAACAAAAAAAAAAAAAAAAAAAAAGAAAAATAAGAAAAGACTTATTTTTTTATTTATTTTTTAATTTTTTTAATTGCATTTTCACTCCAAACAACGCTACTACTTGGGACATAAGTTGCAGAGATTTCTATGAAGGGAGTTGAGCAGCAAGATGTCTGTTTACATTACACTTGAACTTCTGCATGTCAGTACAGTCGGGGAAGCAGGAACTCTGAAGGGAATTCCAAAGTTCAGCAGTTCTGTGAAAGAAACTATTAGAGTAGAAGGCTCTCTCGCATCTGGGGATTTCTACAGTGTAGAGGTGGGATTTTGCTGCATGGCTGTAGAAACAAACAAAGTTTTATTAAAAAAAGAAAAAAGTTTGCAACTAGATTTTACTCTCGGCTACAAAGAAAACCAGTACGAAAGGTAAAAAACAGAAAGAAAGACTGGTTGAGTAGGCTTTTCCTTTTTTTTTTTTCTTTTTTTTTTTTTCTTTTTTTTCTTTTTTTTTCTTTTTTTTTTTTCTTTTTTTTTCTTTTTTTTTCTTTTTTTTTTTTCTTTTTTTTTCTTTTTTTTCTTTTTTTTTTCTTTTCTTTTTTTTCTTTTCTTTTTTTTCTTTTTTTTCTTTCTTTTTTTTTTCTTTTTTTTTTTTGTTTTTGTTTTTGTACTATATTTTAGTAAAGTCAGTCGAAAAGAGTTAACTTTGTTCGCAGATATTTTTTACTAATCGACCCGAGAGGACTTTTATTTAAAAAAGACAACATTACAAAGTGTAAACTTAAATTGAAGTTATTAAATTTGAGTTATAATTAGGGCTATGACAAGAGAATATTCTTTTTTATTGTTTTGACTCTCGAGTATATATTACAGTTTCGGTTTTGATTCTAACTGATAACACCTAAATACTTTTTCTTTTACTTTGGAAATCACGGCTCTATCATAATATATACAAAATCTGGACAAATTAAAACATGTTTAAGCATATTTTACAACCAGGCAAAGCCGGACACCCTTGCATATAAGATTTTTATTTTTGTTTCTTTTCAATATACAGGGAAATTCTCAATAAAGTTCCTGAGTGTACAGATGGAATGCTTTTAGATTTATAAGTCACAGATCTGCAAGATTGACAGAAAAAGTTTTCTAAGTCTTGACTGATTTGATCTTTCCTCTTTTTATTCCAGATGTGATAGGTGTCGTCCATCAAGTTGCCGATGTGGCCACAATAGTCGGACGCCAGAGCAACAAAGAATATTCCAAACGAGATTTGCAAATTGCTGACCAATCGGGAATGTCTGTGAGGATGACCATTTGGGGTACAGAGGTATGTGATACGAAAGCATTTTTAAGATTATTTTTTTTTTATTTTTAGATTTTTTTAAAAATTAAAAAAAAAAAATTATTTTTATTATATTAAAAAATTTTCTAAATTAAAAAAATATTTTAATATTTAAAAAAAAAATATTTTAATATTTAAAATAAAAATTTATTTTAATATTTAAAAATTTTTTTTGATATTTAAAAAAAAATTTATTTTGATATTTAAAAAAAATTTATTTTAAGTAAAACTTTTAAAGGATTTCTTTTTTTTTATTTCTTTTTTTTATCGTTTGTACGAGGTTGAGTTGCGTTCACATTTTTTCGTTCCACTGATGTGATGATGCTCTACCCTATTTTCAAAGTAGATCAACTCGACCAGGAACTATGAATAGAATTACGGAAAGTGTTGTAGCAGTCCCTGCTCAATCTCGTAAGACAAAGGATACCCCCTGTAGAGGCAGCTGCATGTGTAATTGTGACAAGGTTTGCGCAATCCCCACCCACACCTCTCCTGAATTGAGTCCAGTGGCAAGGAGAAGTCCAGGCCGACTGGAAACAATGTCAAGATAAGCAGAGAGCACATTCAGCGCCTGGAAGTCCCAAATGGTCACCCATTTAGTACTGGTCAGGTTCAAGATTGCTTCACTTTGGTGATCCAATGAGAAATTCGGACCCAGCCACGAAGCCGTCTCTGACTTCATTAGCAAGGAAAAAAACTGGTCGGCCAATGTTAACAATGGCAATAAACGTAAATATTATTCAAGGAGGATGAGTGATCTTTTAACATCACGATCTGCGCACATGGGCTTAAGTTACCGATTTATTTCATAAATAAATAAATACACACACACACACACTTCACACGTATACGAATACCTTTATTTCTAGTCTTCCATTACCTCTGGTCCTGGATATGACCTAAAACTATATCCAATGGTGAGGCCCCAGCTTGCGGGCTTTGGGGAGTGTGGAGCCACCCTTTAATTGCCATTGCTCTCAAGTCCACTCTGACCCGGAGTGGTAGTACCTGTTAGCGTTCCAACTATGAGTTAAATAGAAACTGACGTGAAAAAAACAATTATATTCTATTAAAAAAAATTTTCTTCAAAATCACTGGGTTCGGCATTAAATAACCTGAAACGGTTGATATGCCATAAAACAAAAACAACCAATCCTCTATCTTGATCCTTATCCCCCCCCCCCATTCATTCCTATATCTAAACATACTCAAATCCGCGCACCTATTGGATCTTATTTATATACAACCAAATCAAATTTTATACAACGTTTGACGGAATCGATAGTTTCATTGCCAACTTTGCCTTTGTATAAGCTGTATCACCTGAAGAGGTCCCTAGTTATTGGTAACTAGCTGACCGAAACATGCTACTGTGTAGCAACATAATACTGCTTATGTAAAAACAAATAGAGTATACCCTGCTCTACTTCGGTATTGAGCACTCTTGTATTAACCTCATTAACCTTCATTGGTTACTTAACCTCTGGAAAACAACCTTTTATATTTATTTATTTATTTATATATACAAGAACCCAAGTTTGCCCAATAATTTATTATGTCAAGTTGTATGAAATTATATTGTTTCTTATAGAAACTCCTAGACTGTGGTACAAAACAACCAAACCAAACACCATGAATAAATATTTGGAGCTATAAAGAACTTGAAGCGTAAAACCTTTTTCCCAAATTACTTTATTCGAGCTAGAAAGCTACTTACACCTGAAAGTATCCTATACCTCTACAAGACCACCATTCGCCCATGTATGGAGTACTGTTGTCAAATTTGGGCTGGTGCATCTGCTACTAGTTCTTCATTCCTGGACAGGGTTCAAAAGAGAGTTGCCAACCTGATAGGTCCTGAAGTGT
Organism: Euprymna scolopes; assembly: GCF_053919585.1. Taxonomy (NCBI): domain Eukaryota; kingdom Metazoa; phylum Mollusca; class Cephalopoda; order Sepiida; family Sepiolidae; genus Euprymna; species Euprymna scolopes. Next base: position 9,345,159 of record NC_136526.1, read on the forward strand.
CATCTAAGCTTCGGCCTCTGCCTGTTCTACAAGTATTTTAATGGTGAATGTTCCGACGAACTACAAGCCCTTGCACCTCTTCGATGAAAATACCCCCAACAATCAGCAAAATCCCACCCCTACACAGTAGAGATCCCTAGATGTAAGCCTTCTACGCTGATAGACTGAGGAACTCCCTTCTGGGTTCCTGCTTTCCCAACTGTATTGACATGCAGAGGTTCAAGCGTAAGGTGATCAGTCATCTTGCTGCTCAACTCCCTACATAGTATTCCTGTAACTTATGTCCCTGATAGTGGCCCTCTACATTCAAAGTGACACTGTGCCTTGTTTGGGGTGAAAATAGAATATAAGAAAAGAAGTAAATAACCCAAAAAGGGTTGATATACCATGAAACAAAACCACCATTTTTGTGAAAAGCTTTTTTTTATTTTGTTTATTTTTTCTTTTAATTTTTTTAGGCGGAAAATTTTGACGGTAGTAAAAACCCTGTGGTTGCCGTGAAAGCTTGTAAATTATCTGACTGGGGAGGTAGGTTGTTTTTGTTTTGTTTTTTGTTTTGTTGTTCATTATTGAGCATTTAAATTTTTTTTTTTTTTTTTTTTTTTTTCAATATTGAGCGTTTAAATTTTTTTTTTTTTTGTTCATTATTGAGCGTTTAAATTTTTTTTTTGTTCATTATTGAGCGTTTAAATTTTTTTTTTTTTTTTTTTTTTCAATATTGAGTGTTTAAATTTTTTTTTCTTTTTTCAATATTGAGCGTTTAAATTTTTTTTTTTTCTTTTTTCAATGTTGAGCATTTAAAATTTATTTTTTTTTTACACAAAATTATCTGACTGGGGAGGTAGGTTGTTTTTTTTTTTGTTTTATTGTTCATTATTGAGCATTTAAAATTTTTCTTTTTTTTTTTTTTACACAAAATATCAAATTATGAACGACAATATCTTTGTTTTTGGATTATTTGTTAAGTTGACTGATATTTGTTGTTGTTTGACCGATAGTGCGAGACTCTTGGACCTTGTCTATGGATAGATGTGTTGGATAGCAGAGGGTTTATATAGTATATGCATATTCATGTACATATATATGTGTGTGTATGTATGTATGTGTATATATATATATATATATATATATATATATATTTGTCTTATCAAATCAACCAGGACCCTCGCTAAAGAGACAGCATAGTCCCAGCAGCTACTGTGTAATTATATATATATATATATGTGAACAAATGATTAATAAAACATGTTAAAAAAACATCTTGAAAAAGAGTTAAAAACATATTTAATTTTAAAAAGGAAGCACAAGATAAGTGGATAGTCCTTAATCCGCGGAGTTTCGAAGAAATACTCTCCTTCTCATCAGAGGGCAGGAATTAGCAAAATGCGGGATCGGATTTTGCATGTAAAAGTATTTAATGAAACCACAAGTAAGTCACAGATCTTACTTGGTTAAAAAAAGGGCGAGGTAAGGAGAATAGGAGGTAAAAGAATAAATAATAATGATAAAAAGATTTCACATGAATGGATAGTCCGGTGAAGGGTAAAAAATCCAAGAATGGGAAAATCCAAACACTGTCGAATTAAAAACTTCCAATCCACAAGTAAGTTCCAAAGGAATCGCGTAACTGGAAGATGGTCCAAAATGATCCAAAAAGCAGAATTCCTTGGAAAAATCACAAATGGAATGAGTTCAAAATCATTAAAAGAAAAGTTCAAATGTGCACAGAAAAAGCACTGGAGAGAATATTTAAAACACGTCTGCCAAGGCCGGACGAATCAAGTAAATATATATATACATATATATATATATATATATGTATATTATCTATGCAACAGTTCTAACATGAAACAATTGACATGAACATATCGAAATAATTGTAGATAAAATAATTTTTCATCAGTTGTAGACAAACATTCATTCTGGCATCTTCACATCTTGGCTGTTGTCGTTCATTATTTTCACTTTTTTTTTCACACAAAATATCAAATTATGAATGACAATATCTATATTATTTGGATTATTTGTTAAGTTGGTGTTTGACCGATAGTGCGAGACCTATTAGGTTTGACACCATACACTTGATTACATTGACTGAACGATAGTGAGAGAATATCCTGATCATTGTTTTGACTCTTGAGTATATATCCAACAGTTAATTAATCGAGAACCACATCACACTATCTAAAAACATAAAATATTAACTGATATATACAGGAGAGTCAAAATAATGAAAAGATTATTCTGTCGTCATAGTCCTAATAACTTTGGGTAGTTTTGTAATAAAGAGACGTAACTCTTGTATACACAATACTGGAAATTCAAACTTGAAAAGTAAAACGAACGCAGCGTAGACCAATCTACAATGGGGGAAACCTATATTATTATAAAACTCAAATGACCTTGTAACGAGTAGTGTAACCCAACATCCGGTTTACGACTTCCAGTCACGCACGCGTACATAAACAAAGAATCGATGCGACAATAAAACGTATTGTTTTACTGTGTACGTTTTCAGCGTTCAAATTGTTTTTGTTTTCGCGTTTAAATATATCAAAATTTGAATTTAACTTTAAGTATTATGGTATCTGTTTAGTATCTATAATTATGGCAAACCACTTATAATTCAATGACTGTTTGTTTTTTTTCAAAAATAAACAATTATAAACAGAACGACTCGTAGAAATCTATTTATATTCTTTTTTTATGATTATATACTTTCATAGAAATGTTTTTGTTATATCACAGAAATCTGTTTTACGTCACAAGTGTCATGCTCATACATTAATTCCTAAGCTAATGTACAATATTGACCCAACGGGTCACGGGTAGTCTAGTAACAATTATGTTTGGTCGGCCAAGTATGTGAATGTTTGTTGACGGACGTATCGTTTTGTATGTAAATAAATACAAACGAAAAAGAGTTTTTATGTCTTCAAATAAATATTTGTGGTGTTTAGTTTGGTTGTTTTGTAGAGGGAAAAAATATTGGTTTTGATTTTTGGTTTTACAGAACATGATTGAGTTTTGCAAAGGGGAAAAAACAATGACATCAATGTCGGATGCATTAAACGTCAGGTTTTTAAGCAGCCTGGTCAGTATTTTTTTTTTTTTTTAGCTGTTCTGATACTACACTTTACATTTTCTGTCCTCAGTTCGTGTGGGAGAAATCCTTCTAGATCGAAAAGTTTTAAATTTTTGTTGCTATCCAGAGTGCTTCTTCTTGTGTAGCTGGACTTTCCCCACATTAAAAACTGATTTTGTGTCTAACTCTGCCTTCGTGGGGAGGCAAGTACATAGGAACAGGTAGGCATTTGTGTTGATGTTGTTGGAATGGAGGGTTAGAGTTCATATAATAGACGATCGTTTTTGTGACTACTTCGAGAATAGAAAAAAAAAATACCTACTTTTGGTTAAGGACCACTAGGTGTATAAGAATTTTTGTAGGAATTTTTGACACCCCTAACACGAAACTGCGAATAAAATATAAAAAAAAAACTTGTAATTTCTCTTTTAAAAGTGGGTTCTTTATTTTCTTTATGGATTATACTTCCAAAATAAACTATTAAAGTTGTTTTAAAAGTAATAGAAATATTTTTTTTTATTTTAAAAAAAAACAGTAATGAATTTTACGAACTCAATATTTTTCAATTTGTAAACTTTAAAAATCTATCAAAATTTTTCTATTGATTCTATTTTTACAATATTTTCAGGGTCAACGTGAAATTTTATGCTCTTTCCAATAAACCGAATATAATATTTTAGACAAACGTTTTTTTTTTTGTATTTTTTAATTCACGCCCCCCCCCATTTTCAAGTGTCTATTAAAAAGTAAATAATTAATTTACTCACCAAAGTTTTATATATCACAAATTGAAGAGCAAACATCAATAAATAATATATTCAAATTTAAAACAAAAAAAAGTAGTGTTTTTTAGAAATTTACCTATAAAGTTCGAAGTTTAAAACCTTTTTTTTTTTAACCACGTTGTTTGATTTTTCTTTTTTTTTTATGAAACCTTGGTCCTTGCTCCTTTAATTGAAAAAAAAAAAAATTAGGGCTTGAATTACATTTTTCGGGTAGTTATAAGCTTGGAAAGACAGAGGGTCGAATAATTCACGCTTCCCATTTTGAAATGTCTATTAAAAAGTAAATAATTAATTTACTCACCATATCACAAATTGAAGAGAAAAGGTCAATAAATAATATATTCAAATTTAAAACAAAGAAAAGTACTGGTTTTTTAGAAATTTACCTGTAAAGTCCGAAGTTTAAAACCTTTAAAAAAAAAAAACACGTTTGTTTTTTTGTTTTTGTTTTTAATGAAACCTTGGTCCTTGCTCCTTTAATTGAAAAAAAAAATTAGGGCTTGAATTACATTTTTTGAGGAGTTATAAGCTTGGAAAGATGGGGTGGAGTTATTCACTATTTTCACGAAATTTCTGACACACCTAATGGGGGGGGTGTATTTTTTTCTGTTTATTTTTTTTAACCACGTTGTTCGTTTTTTCTTTTTTTTTTTTTATGAAACCTTGGTCCTTGCTCCTTTTAATTGAAAAAAAAAATTAGGGCTTGAATTACATTTTTCGGGTAGTTATAAGCTTGGAAAGACACGCCTCCCATTTTGAAATTAAAAAGTAAATAATTATATTATAGTAATAAATATAATAATATATATATTATAATTTACACATCTCCTTCTCGCGATCCATTCTCTAACACTACATCCTTGTTACGGAATCAGGGAAAAAAAGTTTGAATCCTCCCATCACACCTACGTATGCGCTCTTGTTCATTTTGTTTTTGTATTAATATTTTCTTTGTAGGTCGGTCTTTGTCAGTATTATCAAGCAGCCAATTACTTTGTAACCCAGACCTGAGAGAGGCTCACTTTTTGCGTGGCTGGTATGACAGAGAGGGTTGTACGATGGAGTTCAACACCTACGCAAATGAAGGAGGAAGTTCAGGAGGTAAGCTTATTTTCCTTTTTTTTTTTTTTTAATAAATCGTAACAATGAGATTTTTTTTGTTTGCATTTGTACAGTTTGTTTAATCAAGACATGAAAAAATGAAAATATTGAAAAAAGGTTATATTGTATGTATCCGTTTTGGATCTCTGAAAAAAAAATTTCACTTTGAGTGAGTAGTGTTTTTTTTTTTTTTTTTTTTTTTACAGCAGAAAAACACGTTCTTATGACAGCGCATTGATGGTAGCCACCTTTGAATTTTTTGAATGCCCCACGGGGAGATAACTCGGTTTAAAGCATCCCCATCTTTAATTCTAGCTTTTCTTCCTAAAAATCGAACATTTTGCTCGGTATCATAACAAATTGTTTTTTCGCTGTAAAAAAAAAAAAAACTACTTGATCAAATTAAATGAAATTTTTTCCAGAGAACTTCATTCCATAACGGATACGTACAACATAAACTTTTTTTGATATTTTCATTTTTTAATGTCTTGATTAAACTGTACAAATACCGATTTTCATATATGGTGGCTTGAATTAAAGTAAAATGCAAAAGTCAACTGTCATACTTCAATTGTGCTCTGAACAGAAACATTCATTTTTAATGCTCTCCTATCATATCAGAGAACCTGCTGTCGATTTTATATGCTTGGTCTTTTGGCGTGGATAGTAATAAAACTTCTCAAATCCATGTGATGTTAGGCGGTATAAGGGTGTTAACTTTAGTCAAAATAGCCTTGTTTCTTCTTTAATCAGATTTTCTTGATTACACTATGTAACAATTTTTTTACTTTTTGAATGTTTTTTAAATTTTTACAACTGATTTGGGGTATTTTTGCTGAATTAGAAAATGGCATCCGTTTCTCTCCAAGTCATGTTTTTGTGCTAAATTGATTTGAAAAAAAAAAAAAGAAAAAAATCAGGTCTTGCGACAAAATTGACTCCATTTTTTTTTTTTTTTTTTTTTTTTTTTTTTGGCAAAGCCTGGCACAAGTGAAGCCGTTACTATCCTTGTCCAGAGGCTTGGTGAACTGCTTGATTAAGTTGAGTTTGATCTGCAGCAATGGGGAGAGTATTCTCTCCTCTGTCGATGACGATCTTTTCTTTGTAGGGCAACAATTCCTTCCACAAAGTCTGGTACATTTTCGTGATTGTAAGATTTCAAGATTTTATGACTTCAAACTGATCCATTTTTTAACATGATCACCCTTTAAAACTATCAGAGCTGAATATTTTTTGTCATTAAAATCATTTCCAATCAAAACATGGTATTTTACCCTCACCACCTTCTTCTAAAATTCTCCACACCTGAGCACATGTGAACAAAAATGTAAAAACATGTGGCCATAGCTAAAAAAACAAACAAACATGTGGCCATAACTATTAAAAAAAAACATGTGGCCATGGCAACAAAAAACATGTGGCCATGGCAAAAAAAAACCATGTGGCCATGGGAACAAAAACCATGTAGCCATAACTATATAAAAACCATGTGGCCATAACTATATAAAAAAACATGTGGCCATAACTATATAAAAAAACACGTGGCCATGGCAACAAAAAGCATGTGGCCATAACTATAAAAAAAGCATGTGGCCATGGCAACAAAAAAACATGTGGCCATAGCTAAAAAAAAACATGTGGCCATAGCTCAAAAAACATGTGGCCATAGCTCAAAAGCTTGACCTGATTGAGCAAAACGAATGTGATTTTTTTGATTCAGCGCATAAGATTCGTCCTAAAAAACGCAGACAGCAAATTTGTTGTTGTTACTTTATATACTTATATTATCTATACTTATATACTTCGATTGTGCTGTTAACAGAAATATTCATTTAGAACGTGTCCGTATCATAATAAAACTTCTCAAATCCACTTGTGATGTTAGGCTGTATAAGGGTGTTAACTTCAGTCAAAACAACCCGTTCCTTCTTTAATCAGATTTTTTTTCGATTATCGATACTTATCGAAGATTCCGATATAAAACCGATCTTAAAAACACTGCCAGGCACATGAAGTACATTTGTGTAAAAATATCATAAAAATCTGCCCAGCAATTACGGAGTTCATAGGGAATGAACTCGCACACAGTTTGTTTTATATAGTACGAGAGATATTGTTTGAATATATCAAGCATGAAATATAATTTTCACCATTTTCATTGAACGGACACGTTTCAGAAATATCTGTTACTAAAAAAATGTTTTTAGTTTTCATTTAGAAGCATAAATTTTGTGTATATTATTTTTTAATTGGAATTAACTGAGATGAGTTTTATTTATTGCGTAGCATTATCCAATTCGGTACGGACCCGACTATGGAAGATCAGATAATAAATAAACATGAATTTATAAGACCCAAAAATTCAACCTTGATCGCCCTTCGGGGCCCATAATAGAGATGTTGAATCTCTACGGTTCCAGGTGATGATTGTCTGAAGATAGCGGTTTCAATCCTACCCAAAGCCGGCCAGAGGCTTACTTGGCCAAAAACATTGTGAGACGACAACAACTATGGAAGGCAGTAATTGCAGTGGATGCAGTCAGGAGAGTTGGCCGAAACGTCGTGAAACAACTAAGAAAAAAAAAAATAAATGAAAAAAAAATAAATAAAATTTAAAAAATTAATGAATTTTGTGTTTGTCTTTCAGGATCTGGAAGTAATTGGAAAACGTTCGCTCAAGCCAAGAGCGATAACCTTGGTATTGATAAACCCGATTACTACACCGCTAAAGCTATGGTCATGTTCGTTCGAAAAGAAAACTCTATGTACATGGTAAGTAAGGGTTTGTGTATCTGTTTTCGTGTTTGAAAAGGAAAATACTTGCATTCCTGTAAAATTGGGCAACGGAAAAGGACCATTTTTGCCAGCTAGGAATAAAAGGGAAATTATTGAAAATTAATTTGATCCCGGTTCTTGCGGAAGAGGACTCCCAAATCCCCCACCCTAATTAAAATATATTAATATACTAATTGTTCTGTTTTGAGATCTCGAATGTGGAAATTTTTCGGTTGAAATCGAGAATCTGCACAAAATTTTGGTTAGAAGTCACATCGACCGAAACATTAACTGTTCTGAAAAGCCGTTAGTGAAATTGAAAAATATATTAATGAATAAAATTAGAAAACAATTATAGACAGTCCGAAAGTTGTCGACAGAGTCCGCACAATGGATCAAATTTCCAAAGTATGCACGTAACTGGACTTTGCTGGGTATGAACAAAGAAGCTTTGGTGATAGCAGAAATTATAGAGAGTACCTATTTACAATGCCTCCCCACGGGCCAGAGTTAGGCACCAGTGTTGTTTTTTTAACGCGGAGAAAACGGACAAAAAAAAAAGTCTCCATCATGAAGGATTGCTCCTCCACTGATAGAGAACAAGAAATTGAAGTGCAGCATCTGAAGAACAAATACTACACTTTGATCTTTGCCCGAAGGCAGAAATTAGAGAGTAGCGAGTGGAGACATGGTGCTCAAATTAGTTAAATCAGCCGATGCTTAATAATAAGGTTACACTCTATTGTGACACGAAACGGGGGAAAATGCAAAAACTGTTGTATAATTTTGATATCTGATTATATCGGGGAGAACTGATAGTGTCTCTGGCCTGTTGGGTCACGTGTCAACCGTAATTTTTTTTGAATAAGCTCGTCATAAGTGACTGAGACGAAATAGGCTAAAATTATCTTGAAGACTCTTGCCAAACAAGAGCTGGCAACTGTGGTTAGATCAACTAGTGTTCTCTAAAATAATCTTATTCTAAAATATTTTTCTGTAATGTCTTTCCTTCTAAGATTTGTTTCGTATTTAAAAATATAATTCTAATATTTTAAAATTAAATAAAATTTTATTTATTTTTAAAATTTTAATTTTTATTGACTTTTTTTTTTAATTTAAAAATTAAAAAAAAATTTTTTATTTAATATTATTGATGTAATATTTGAAAATTTTTATATTTTTCTTAAATTTTTGAAATAAAAAAAAACCTAAAAAACACTAGAATTTTCTTTATCTTTATAGTTTTTAATTAAACATTTTTTTTTATTCAATCCAGGCATGTCCGACAGATAGTTGCAACAAGAAATTGGTCGACCAAGGAAACAACTTGTATCGCTGCGAGAAGTGTAATCAAGAATTCTCCACTTACAAATGGAGAATGATCCTCTTGGTAAGTGAATCGCGGATTCAATAACTTTCGGGTTTGTATTACTGTACACGTAGATTCGAAAAAGTCGTCAGAAAACAAATATGGGTTTGTATTACTGTACACATAGGTTTGAAAAAGTTGTTCAAAAAACAAATATATAACAAATGTTATCAAAGGCAAGATAAGTTACTTTTCTACCTAACTGGATAATTTTTTTTAGTGTTTTTATTTAATGTAACATGTTTTTTCAGTTCGAAAAATATACTGTTTATCAATGTATTGGAAAATTAAAAATGGCGCCAGACTCTCTGTTTAACACGGTAAGTTTGGGAAAATGAGTTGAAAATAAAAGCTATACAAAATACTGTTAAAAACCCACCAAATATGTCAGCCTGTGTCATGGTAACATATATTGAGCGAGTTTCTAACAGTGTTTTTTTATTTTTAACTCCTTTTCCCAAACTTACTGTGTTCAACAGAGTTCTGCGCCATTTGTAATTTTTCAATACATTAGTAAACACTTTTTCGAGTTGAATAAACATGTTACATGTTGACTTTCAAGCCGACTTTTAAGATGTTTAGTGGCTTTATTTTTATTTATTTTTTTTTATACGGTGGTCACCACGTATCAAGGCCCGGAAGCCACTCAAGGATAAAGGTTATTGCAAGTACAGTACGTTAGTGTGGAGATTTAATGAAGTGTTTACTTAAGAGAGCGGTTCATTAGGAATTTGTTAACGTTGGACTTGAAGACATCCAAGTTGTAGTCCAGTGGGAAGCAGGCAAACGGAACAGAGTTCCACAGGCGTGCAGTTCTAAGAAAGAAGCTTTGTTCATGGAATCTACGTTTTGATTTAGGCACAGATAAAGAGTGGGGAAAATTTATCACAGTGGATTCAGCTAGACGGGTGTTTTTCGTAAAAGATTGGCGAGGGGGACCAGAGATTGGAGTTCAGACGAACACCTGCCATGGAAGTAACGATAAAACAAGGATAGGCTCGCAACGTCTCTTCTGTGGGAGAGAGGTTGCAGGGTAGAGAAAAGGACATCCCCCACTAAGCCACAAAGTCTATTTTGTACTCTGTCAAGACAGGATGTAGCCCTCACTTGAAACCACACCAAAGACCATAACCGTGGCTGGAAACTTTTTCATCACCCTGGGCACGTCCCTGTTATTTATGGCAATCCAGTAACGCATTTTGAAGGTGCTGGCAATGGTCCTGTTGTCATAACTTGGATCGGTATAGAGCATGAGTTTTACAGCAGTGCATCTCTGATATTGCTCGTTGAACATTGTGTCACTTTCAAACATAATAGAAGACTCCTATCACTATTGGCCCTGGATATGACCTAAAACTATATCCGATGGTGAGGCCCCACCTTGTGGGCTTTTGGGAGTGTAGAGCCACCCTTTAATTGCCATTGCTCCCAGGTCCACTCTGACCCGGAGTGGTAGTACCTGGGTTAAATAGAATTTGACGTAAAAAAAAATATACTCCATTAAAAATCGTTCCTCAAAATAACTAGATTCGGCATTAAATAACCTGAAAAAGGTTGATATGCCGTAAAACAAAGACAACCAACCAACCAACCTATCAATCTTGGGATTTGTACACAACTGGCCAGCTAGCAGATGGTCTGCAGAAAAAAAAGAAAAAACTGCTTTGCATCAAACGGAAATGGAATCATGTTTTTTATTATAATGTTTTGAAAAGAGCTTGGAAATCGTATTCTTTATATCCAGTAAAAATTTGTTGGGATGTTAAAAATGAAATTGATCTTTTATTTTCAATTTGTGATATATAAAACTTTGGCGAGTAAATTAATTATTAAAATTTTAATAGACATTTCAAAATGGGGGAGGGGGGGTTTAATTTAAAAAAAAAAAAAAAGTTTGTCTGAAATATTATATTCGGTTTATTGAAAAGAGCATAAAATTTCACATTGACCCTGAAAATATCGTAAAAATTTAACCAATAGAAAAATTTTGATAGATTTTTAAAGTTTAAAAATTGAAAAAAAATTAACTCATAAAATTCAATTGATTTCATTACGTAAAAAAAATGGCTGCATGAAGGTACACCGGCACTTTATAAACATTGTTTTTTAAAAAAGAAAAAATCATTTCTATTATTTTTCAAAAAACTTTAATAGTTTATTTTGGAAGTATATTCCATAAAGAAAATAAACAACCCACTTTAAAAAGAGAAATTACGAGTTTTTTATATTTTGTTTGAAGTTTTGTGTTAGGGTTGTCAAAAATATTAAAAGTAAAATTAAAATAGATGCATTCTTCTGAAATTGCATCATTATCTTCGGGATTGTCAATACAAGAGTTACTCCCCTTTATAACGAAACTACTTGATGTTCCTATTTACTATGCCTCCCCACGGGACAGAGTTAGACACCAGGGTCGTTTTTTAACGTGGAGAAAAGGTACAAAAATAAAAATTGTCTCAGTCGTGAAGGATTTCTCCTCCACCGAAAGAGAACAAGAAATACTTGATGTTATCCATAAACTTTTTGGATGTAGCCAAATTGAAAATCAAAATCGAAAGAAATACTTATTAATCATTGTAATTGTTATAAATAAAAATATTATGTTTCTTGGTTTATTATATCATTCTTTATATATCAATTTTAATCTTTGTCTTAAGAAGCCCTTAAAAAGATTCTCTCTGAGCTTGAGCATGTGGTGCAATGGAGAAAGGGGTGGCTGGTTAATTTAAAAACAACTTCTATCTATCATCAACGCTCTGATCCCCGTCTGGCATCAGTTGAAATGAATGGCTCTTGTCTTGAGGAGGCTCCATGTTTTGACAAGCTTCTGAGTCTGACCGTTTAATCCTGATCTGAAATGGAACACGTACATCAAATCTGTGGCCAAGGTCGCTGGAACAATGGTCGGATCATTCCACCGCTCCAGTAGATATCTCATTGCTGATGCAATTCTCTACCTGCAGACGTTGCCCTGTCGGTGTGGGGCATTAGAATACGCCGACTGCCCCCCTGCAGAGGGTAAAAGTCCCTCAATGGGGGTCCTGGATATGACCTTAAACTATATCCAGTGGTGAGGCCCTAGTTTGTAGGCTTTGGGGAGTGTGGAGCCACCCTTTAATTGCCATTGCTCCCAGGTCCACTCTGACCCGGAGTGGTAGTACCTGTTAGGGTCCCAGCTATGGTTTGAATAGAAACCGACGTGAAAACAACAAATATATTCTGTTAAAAAAAAATTTTCATCAAAATCTTTGGATTCGGCATTAAATAACCCGAAAAGGGTTGATATGCCGTAAAACAACCAACCAACCTGCAGACGTTTCTGCCAACTATTACTCTGTAAGGTTGTTTCTGCCAACTATTACTCTGTAAGGTTGTTACTGACAGGATAGGTACTCCCAATCTCCTAATACTGCCATCCGTAGTTGTTCTTTTTTGGCCAACTAATCTTCTAGCCGGCTTTGGGTAGGATTGAAACCGCTATCTTTAGATAATTCTCACCTAGAACCGCAGAGATTCAACATCTCTATCAACTGCGCCACGGGCCCCGAAGAGCAATCAAGGTTGAATTTTTTGGTCTTATAAATCCATGCTTATTTATTATCTGATCTTCCATGGTCGGGTCTGTACCGAATGGTATTTTATTTTAATTGGAATTCATTATCGAGATTATTATTATTTATTAATTTTTTTTTTTTTTTACATAGGCATCACCACATTATCAAGGCCAAGAGGCCACTCAAGGATAAGGGTTAAAGAGTGTACAGTAGAAATTGGACAATATAGTAATCATTAGTAATGAAAATTTGGTAAATTTGATAACTTATATGGAACGGCTCATCAAGAACTTATTTACGTTAGACTTGAACACAACCATATTGTAGTCAGCCGGAAAGCAGGAAAACGGAAGACAATTCCACAGGCGTGCAGTTCTAAGAAAGAAGCTTTGTTCATGGAATCTACGTTTAGGTTTAGGCACAGATAAAGAGTGGGGGGAATTATTGATAGTGTTTACAGCTAGACGAGTGTTTCTTGTGAAAGTTTGGCGAGGGGGGACCATAGATTGAAGCTCAGTCGAACACTTTCCATGAAGTTTTTTTTTTTGTGGACCATTCTCCTCATCTTTTTCTTGGTTGCTTCACAACATTTCGGCCAACTATTCCGGGTGAGAATTGTCTGAAGATAGCGGTTTCAATCCTACCGAAAGCCAGCCAGAGGCTTACTTGGCCAAAACATGGTGAGACGACAACTATGGAAGACAGTAATTGCAGTGGATGCAGTTAGGAGATTCAGAGTTCTTATCCGTCGTGGTTACCACCTGATGAAGACCAGAGGAATAGTTGGCCGAAACGTCATGAAACAACTAAGAAAAAGCTGAAGATGATTGTCTGCAATTAATAAAATTAAATAATACTCATCTCGATAAGGAATTCCAATTAAATAATAGAAACGCTTTTTTTTTTTTTAATTTTGTACAAACATTAGTCATGGTGAAAGTAAATTTTTCACTTGTGGAGGGGGACCATGCATTTTCATTGTTCATTCTTGTTTATAGGACATGTTTTTTTTTTATTTCTTTATCTGTCTCTTTGAAATAAGAGTTTTAAAAGAAGCATAATAATTTACTTTCGTTTTTTTTTTTTTTTTCTTTTTCAGGTGAGCCTTATTGACTGCACAAACAGTATCTGGGTGACATGCTTTCAGGAATCTGCAGAATCTTTGCTTGGAATCTCAGCAGATGAATTGGGAGCTCTTAAAGATACAGTAAGGATCTTAAAAGAATTTCCTTTTTTTTTTATTAGTATTCTTCTAGTAATTCCGGTCCTGTGTTTTTTTTTTGTTTTTTTTTTTTACATGGGGGTCACCACTTATCAAGGCCCGAAGACCACTCCAGATAAGGATTATTGCGTGTACAGTAATCGATGAGATAGTATTGTAGTAATCATTAGTATTGGGGGTTTTGATAGAGTGTCTTACTTAAAGGGGCGGTTTGTCAGGAGTTTCTGTTGGACTTGAAGATGTCCAAGTTGTAGTCAGGTGAGAAACAGGCAAGCGGCAGAGAGTTCCACTGGCGTGCAGTTCTAAGAAAGAAACTCTGCTCATGGAATTTACATTTGGATTTAGGCACAGATAAAGAGTGGGGAAAATTATTGACAGTAGTTTCAGCCAGATGGGTGTTTCTCGTGAAACATATGACCTTAAACTAAAAATATATATATATGTTCCTGGATATGACCGTAAACTATATCCGATGGTGAGGCCCTAGCTTGCGGGTTTTGGGGAGTGTGGAGTCACCTTTTAATTTGCATTGCTCCCAGGTCCACTCTGGCCCAGAGTGGTAGTACCTGTTAGGGTCCCAACTATAGGTTAAATAGAAACCGACTTGAAAAAAAAAAATATATTAAAACATTTTTATATATATATTATTCCTTAATTGGAATTCATTTTTTGAGATGAGCATTATATGTTAATTTTTTATTTTTATTTCGGACTATTAGTCTCATCTTTATTAGTTGTTGTTTTTGGATCTTTTTATTGGTTCACAACGTTTCGGCCAACTTCCTCTGGCCTTCGTCAGGTGGTAACCGCGACGGATAGGAACTTCGAATGTCCTAACTGCATTCTCAGCCATCACTGCCATCCGTAGTTGTTGTCGTCTAACAACTAATAAAGATGAGACTAATAGTCCGAAATAAAAATAAAAAATAAAACATTTTTCTTCAAAATAATTGGATTTGGAATTAAATAACCTGAAAAGGGTTGATATACCATAAAACAACCAAACAACCAAATCCTATAATCAAAAAAAAAAAAAAAAAATTCTTTATCTAGGTTGTGAATTTACCTTGTGAATGGGTTATGTTGGTAGGTGTTGCATACTGCAAGGAAGAATCCCATTATCGTTTGCCTTTCTGTTGTGATCACTTGCAACCCGTGCTTTAGGTGTCCCTTCGATACAATTCCCTAGATCTTGATAAAACCCCATTTTGACATCCTGCCTACTATCCAAAGTTGGAGCATATACAGGGAATAGTGGGGTTATCCGGCATTGCCCGGGTGTTTGAAGGTGTGTGTTGAGCACCAAAAAAAAAAAAAAGCGTTAGTAGGCAGGGAGGCTTGGACCTGTGACGCGTGTTGCTCGGGTGTTTGTCGGTGTAAAAGAGAAAAAAAAATTTGGTAGGGAGGTAGGCTCGAACCTTTTGCCTTGAGGCAAAGGCGGAAAAAACAGTGACACGTTACCCCGAGGCTAAGCAGGTAGAGAAGTGAGATGGAGTGAAATTAAACATCTAAAAAAAAACAAAAACAGGTGGTTGTGTGTTTTTCTAGGTCAAATATTACGCCGTATTAGTTGAGAAAAGAAATCACAGTTGCTTATATAAAAGATACGGACAACGTTTCGTAAATCGGAGATATTATAATCTAGAGGGTATATAAAAAGTTCTAAGAAATGGTGGTCTTTGTCTTTATAGAAAAACCAACGCCTCTTTCTCTTTTTACTCCATCGGGTTTGCCTTTCCAGAAAAACGTATACCCTGCACCTCTTTCAGGTTTTAAAAGAATTTTTTTTTTATTAATGTTCTTCTAGTAATTCCTATAATTAAAAAAATAAAGAAAATGATTCTATCCCCATCTCCTTAGTGAAAATCAAAGAGTAGACATACCTCGAGGGATGCGAGATTTCTGCTTTTTGATAAAAGCGATTTAAAAAATAATTTAAAAAATTTTAAATCATACATTGACCCGCTTTAAAACTGTATTCAAAATTCTTTTTTTCTTTTCACAAGGATGAGGTCAAATATGATGACGTGTTTGATGAAGCAGCCTTCAAACCTTACATCTTTAAATTCAGAGCCAAAATGGAGACTTATAATGTAAGTTTCTAACACTTTTTTCTTCATTCTTTTTTTTTTTATTAAATATTTCTTTGTCCAATATTTCTTTATCCTATATTTCTTTCAAACTTTTTATGCAGACGGGACTCTCTAATGGCGAATTCCTCTTTTTTTTTTTTTTTTTTTAACCACTTTTTCGAATCACTATGGATTGTAAAACTAAATCCCAAATTTTGTTCTGAAAACTTGAATTTTTTCTTGAAAAACTTTGAAAAGTCTTTTCTCTTTTCTTTTTTACTTT
>NC_136526.1:9361504-9416504 GCF_053919585.1 Euprymna scolopes
CTTTCCTTTTTTTCCTTTCCTTTTTTTTCCTTTCCTTTTTTTTCCTTTCCTTTTTTTTCCTTTCCTTTTTTTTCCTTTCCTTTTCTTCCTTTCCTTTTTTTTCCTTTCCTTTTTTCCTATCCTTTTTTTTCCTTTTTTCTTTTTTTTTCCTTTTTTCTTTTTTTTCCATTTTTCTTTTTTTTCCATTTTTCTTTTTTTTCCATGTTTCTTTTTTTTTTTTTTTTTTTTTTCATTTTTTTTATCATTTTTTTTGTTTTCATTTTTCTTTTTTTTTTCATTTGTCTTTTTTTTTCATTTGTCTTTTTTTCATTTGTCTTTTTTTTTCATTTGTCTTTTTTTTTCATTTGTCTTTTTTTTTCATTTGTCTTTTTTTTTCATTTGTCTTTTTTTTCATTTTTCTTTTTTTCATTTGTCTTTTTTTTTCATTTGCTCTTTTTTTCATTTGCTCTTTTTTTCATTTGTCTTTTTTTTCATTTTTCTTTTTTTTCATTTGTCTTTTTTTTCATTTGTCTTTTTTTTCATTTGTCTTTTTTTTCATTTGTCTTTTTTTTCATTTGTCTTTTCTTTCATTTGTCTTTTCTTTCATTTGTCTTTTCTTTCATTTTTCATTTTTATTCTTTCTGTAATGTAGCAGAGTACATTTTTTTGTAAAAATTCTCTGGCCATGCGCGACTTCTAGTTAGAGTCCACACATCTCTAACATGCTCTCCTTCTCTATTAAATTTTTGTTTACGTAGGATGAGGCACACTTGAAAATGAAATTTCATTGAATGATTTTTGTTTTTGAAAAATACCATTTTTTTTTTCTACACAGGACGAAACACGCTTGAAAACGATCTGCATGAAAGCCACGCCCATCGATTGGAGAGAGTACGGCCAGCATCTTTTGGGCGAAATCAAAAAAATGTCTGGAGGAACTGCTTAAATAATAACAGAAATATACATATATATCCAAAAAAAAAAAAAAAGATTAATAAGCTAAGAAAGGGAGGGTGATGAGAAAAACCCCTCTTTCCCAAGTATAAATACTGACCATCTCCGTCGTCGTGGCTGATGCAACCGATTTTCTTCTATCAGGAATTACCATCAAATATAATTTAGTTATTTCATTTTTTATAAAAAAAAGAACAAAAGAAATATCTGAATAAAATTTATTAAGATTTTCAGTAATTGTGGTTTTTTTTGGTTTTTTTTTTTAACTTAGTCATTTTTTTTTTATGCCTCCTTCATTCTGCACTCACGGGGGACCATGCATGCTTCACTTGTTTTTTGTTTCTTTTTTTTGTTTTAATTTTATTTTTATTTATTTAAAAAATATCGCTTAACATCTAATTTGATTTTAAAAATGATTACTTATCTATCTGACGCAAGATTCGAAATGTTACTGAATTGTCATGTCACAGTAATGAAAATATTAAAAAATTATGAAAAATGGTAAGGTAGAAAATTATTAATGAAAACAAAGATAATTAACAAAAATTGAGTTTTGCTAAATTGGTCTAAGATTTTCAGTTTCCAGAAAATAGTTACCTCCCCTGTTATGATACAAACTCTTCCCCCCCCCCCCCATGTTTTCAGTGGCGTTTGTGCGTCCGTTAGTTTAAACGATTGCCAGATAACCATCCATCAGTTTTTCCTGAAATTTTTCCACAAACTGTATTTCATTAAATGTGCAGTGAAAAAAAATTTTTTTGCTAAAATTTTTGTTGTGTTCCCATTAAATTTTTGTTGTGTTCCCATTAAATTTTTGTTGTGTTCCCAGGGGATCAGAGGTCAAAAATGACACATTTTGCCCCATAACTTTTGATCCATCCATTAGATTTTTTTTTTGAAACTTGGCCAAAATGTGGAGGCCATTGTTTTTAACATGAATTCAGACCCTGGCAAAATTCTGGTTCGCGTCCCTCTGGGACTTTTTAAGGCTAAAAAAACATGCCTTTTTGGAGCTCTTTTTTCATATTACTCTAAAACTTGATGTGTATGTCTATATAGTGGTTTTCCATGGTGCTGAATTCAAATATACATGTCTTAAGGTGTAAAACTGCACCGTTTGTCTATTTTCACTGGGATTTGGCGTTCCCAGTAGCTCAAAAGGGGTCACAAATACCCCAAAATCGCAAAAAATGACATTTTTACCACCAAACTCTTACCCCATCCATTATATTTTTCTGAAACTTGGCCAAAATGTAAAGTCAACGTTGGCTCTTCACATTTCTCACATTCATCATTTCTTGACCACGCACATGTGGCTTTTTTTTTAGTAAAGCTCAATTTTCGCTAATTTTCCTTTATGATCTGATTGAACTAATTCGTTCAGTTGTAAATAAATGAATACAATGACATAAAGTGGTTGATTCAAACACGCCTTGTACGTATTAGTTCAGTATCTAGGTAGATGCCAGATTGCAACTGTCCATTGCTTACATTCAGTATGCTGCCATTTAAAATTAACAAATAGTTTATTTTACATCATAATTTATAATGGGTTAAGTAATTTTTTACCTTATCGTTTTAAGTAATTTTTGGACAATTAAGTTAGACGATCTCTGATAAATTTTGAGAATAAGTAAGGAAAGACACCCCCAACAATTTTGATATTCTTATGGGTGCATTGGACTCTGCACATATGACAGGTAATGGGCTTTGCCTTTTGAAAGAACTTATGATACTACAATTTAATCAGTAGGGCTAGCACAACAGCATATTCTTTTTTTATTGTTTTAACTCTCAAGTGTGTATCTGTTGATATCTTGTATGCTTTTATATAGAGTGATGTGGTTCTCGTTTGATTAACTGTGTCGGATATATACTAGAGAGTACTTGTACTTGAAACAACATTCACCCTGGAGGAGTTGAGTCGGCTTCATGAAGATGCACATCTCGTACCACTGCGGCCCAAGCCCGGCGATTGGAGGCAAGATCCCGAGTGAGCAACAGCCAGTCACGTCTCCAACGAGACAGGCCATAGATGAGCGGGCCCGAAATAAGCTCAGCGTCGGCTTGGATAGTCCCGAGCCACGTTCTTAGCTGGCCACCGACACGTTTTTTCCAGCTGGGTAGAGGACGTGGGGAGATAGCCTCGTGGATAAAGACCCCCGCATCACAGCGAGAGGCATGGCCGAACCAACGAAGGCGTCGGGGCCCGCAGTAGGTCAGTAATTGCCTGGAGATTGCAGCGACGCCGGACTTCTTTGTTGGCGATGAAATCCAAAGGACGGACATGTAGAATGCAGCGGAGATTGTAGTGGTCGAAAACTTCTACGCGTCGCAGATCCGCTTTCCGTATGGGCCAGGTCTCACATCCATACAAAAGTATTGAGCGGACGAGGGCCTGGTAGATTCGTATTTTTGTCCTCAGACGTATTTCAGGCCGTCACCATAATCGCTTTTGGAGTCGACAAAAGGCAGCTCGTGCGGCATTAATGCGCGCTTCAATCTCATTCATGCCTTGACCGGTACCAATGAACGTGCAGCCCAGGTATTTGAAGCTATCCGTCTCCTCGAGGGTTTCCCCATTGAGAGTGACGGAGGACCTTCTGCTTGGGGGATGCCAGCCGATAGAATCTTCGTCTTGCTGGCATTGATTCTCATGCCGATGGCAGCCGCCTTCTCCTGGATTCGGTTCAGCACCGTCTGTATATCTCTGTAGCTCTCCCCGAGAACCGCAATATCGTCCGCGTAATCCAAATCGGTAAGATGAAAGTTACGCCCCACCACGACGCCAGGATATCCAGGCAGCGCCTGCTCCATGATCCAATCAATAGCGTAATTGAAAAGGGTGGGCGAGAGCGCGCATCCCTGGCGGACACCACTGCTGACGTTGAAGAAAGAGGAGTCCTGGCCATAACAGTGGACACGCGTGCGAGTCCGATGGTAGTAGGTCTTGATCAAGTTGATTAGCTTCGGGGGGATACCATCTGCTTCCATCACTCTCCACAGGGTACCGCGGTCGACCGAGTCAAAAGCGGCAGCGAAGTCGATAAAGCATACGATTGTACACTGTTGGTAGCACCAGTGCTGTTCCAAGGCTCGCCTCAGCGTGAATATTTGGTCGACGCATCCGCGGCCAGGTCGGAATCCGCATTGGTTAGGTCGAGTCCTTCTGTCCCTTTCGTATTGAAACCGTCTCAGAATGAGGATAGTGAAGACTTTGGCAGCGACATCTATAAGGCTGATGCCTCTGTAGTTAATACATGTCCGTTTGTCACCCTTCTTAAAAAAGGGAAGAAGGGTGGCGTCACTCCAATCTTGGGGAATCTCCCCACTATTCCAAATCTCAGAAATCAGCTGGTGTAGGCGAGGGGTTAATTCATCGATTCCGGTCTTGTAGACTTCAGCCGGGATTCCGTCCTCGCCTGGAGCTTTGTTATTCTTCAACTTGGCAATGACGGCTCTGATTTCTTCATGGCTGGGGGTATCCGACGAGCAATCGTAGAGATCTGCAGCGGTGGGGGTGTTTTGACCTGGTATTGTAGGTGGAGGCTGGTGGTTCAGGAGTTCACGGAAGTGCTCGTGCCACCGATCCAATCGTGCGTTTAGCTCAGTAATGATTTCACCTCCACTGTTGTGGATGGATTCGCTCACGGATGACCTCGTCTGTGTGCTGGACTTCAATAGTTGATATAACTTGCGGGAGTCCCCTACCGAGGCCACACGTTCCATGTCAGTTGCGATATTGTGCCAGTAGACATTGCGGTCGTTGCGGGCAGAGTGCGTTGTTTCTCGGCAAAGGCGACGATAGTTGGCATCTCCGTTGAGTCTGGCACGTTTAGCCTCCTCACCCAATTTCACCGTTCGACTTGAGATCCAGTCCTTTTGACGACGCTTTGTGAAACCCACGGTGTTGGCCGCTTCTTCAGTGATGTCCTTTTTGAGTGCTTTCCATATATCTTCCACCTATTCTTCTGGTTGTAAACTATTGAATCGGTTGCGTAGGTCCAGTCGAAACTGAGTCGCAGTGTCGTCCACTTTCAGCTTCGTGATATCAAGATGTTTTTGATGGGAAACGTGTTTGTTGGCCTTCAGTTGCATTGTGAGCTTGGCTCTAACAAGGACATGATCCGATCCATGGGTATTTCCTGTTTCAGCACGTCTGTAAGCGCGGCAGTCATGCATATTGCTTACCCAGCGTTTGCGTATCAAAATGTGGTATATCTGGTTCGCCGTGACACCGTCATTCGAGTACCACGTCACCAGATGATGATTTGGATGCTGAAACTTCGTATTGGAGACAATGAGGTGATTGTTCATCGCAAAGTTAATGATACGTTCGCCATTGGCACAGCGATTCCCGACACCAAATGGGCCCAGCGTAGATCTTGTTTGAGCATCCGCCTTGCCAGTTCTGCCATTCCAATCACCTGCTATGACAAGCATGTCGCTGGCGGGGGTTCCGTTGACGGCAGCTTGTAATTCGTTGTAGAAGGTATCCTTTATAGCGTCGGATATACTAGAGAGTCAAAACAATGAAAAGAATATGCTGTTGTTATAGCCCTATTAATCAGATCCAAGGTTTTTGAGACCATGCCATTTTCGCTCCAAGAACTAGACCAATATAATTAAATTTATCTTTGGGCTATTTTTTAAAATTTTTGTAATTTTAATTTTTTTGTTTTTTTAATTTTGTTTTTTTTTTAGTTTTATTTTTTTTATTTATTTATTTAAAATCATATTCACCCCTTACAAAGCATATCGCCACTTGGCGTAAGGGGTTACTATTTGGGGCCACGTCTAGGAAAGATTAACAAGATATTTTTTTATGTTATATGTAAACTTCTGCATATCAGTACAGCCAGGGAAGAAGGCAGCAGGAAGTGAATTCCAAAGTCTAGCTGCTCAAGGGGAGAAACTATTAGAATAGAAAGCTTTCTGGCATTTGGGGACATCAACAGTGAAGGGGGTGAGACCTTATTGCTAAGCAGGTTTGTCGGGGTTACGTGCGTCGAAGGGGCACAAGTGCAAGAGTTCATCAGAGCACATTCCATTAAAATCTTTGCAAAACAGGCACAGAGATGCAACATTGCAGCGATGGGACAGGAGCTGGAGCTTAGTTGACAAAGTGGGACCTATTAGATTGAAAACTCTTTTTTGGACCCTATCCAAGAGGGAGATGCTAGTGGTAGATGCACCAGCCCAGATGTGGCAACAATATTCCATGCATGGGCGAATGGTGGCCTTGTAAAGGTACAGGACTCTCTCAAGTGTTAGTAATCTTCTGGCTCGATAAAGGGAATCCACCTTTGAAGCAGGCTTCACAATGTCCTCTATGATAATTGAATCTGACAAAAAAACTTCTTAGACCTTTCTCTTAACCTTAATTCCAAGCCAAACCACATGCTTTTATATATTTAGTTCCAGCTATGATACAATCTACAAGAATTTCTAGGCTCTTATAAAATACTGTCGATCAAAACTCCACATACTGAGAAAATTAAATAGAACCATAGACAGTTGCTCAACCAAGAACCACATCAGTCTATATAAAAAGATATAAGATACTAGACTACCCGTGACCCGTTGGGTCAGTATGTTATATTAGCTATGGAATTCATGTATGAGCGTGACACTTGTAACGTAAAGAAAATAGTTTTTTTTTTTGTTTTTTTTTTTTGACATAAACATTTCTATGAAAGCGTATTAAAATGAAAAAAGAATATAGATAGATTGCTATGAGTCGTTCTGTTTATTGTAATTGATTATTTTTGAAAAAAAAATTTAGTTACTGAATTATAAGTGGTTGACCATACTTATAGGTAAATGCGCACTGAACAGATACCATAATACTTATTACAGTTAAATTCAAATTTTGATATATCTGCTATTTTTAAAAATTTATTTATTTATTTTTTTTTTTTACATCGTTCATTTCTGTATTACGTTTAAGTTATTTCCCATGTTAAATAATAATTTCGAAATAATAACGTTAATATTTGTTCTTTTGTTTTTTAAACCCCACTCTTCACATGTTAAATAGTAATTTCGAAATAATAGCATTAATATTTCAGTGCGCAGGTCAAAATCTGCAAAAGAAGCGATTTGTGTTTATTTGTTTACATTGTTATGGGTTAATGTTTATGCGCGCATGCGCAGCCGGATGTCGTAAACCGGAAAGTGGGTTACATCACTCGTTACAAGGTCATTTGAGTTTTATAATTATATAGATTAACAGATACACACGCGAGAGTCAAAACAATGAAAAGAATATGCTGTTATCATGGTCCTAATAATAACCCCACGATTAGCTGTTTACCTTCAATAATCATTAGGGCCACGACAACAGCATATTCTTTTTCTTGTTTTGATTCTCAGGTATATATCCATTGATATCTTATGTAGAGTGATGTGGTTCTCGGTTGATTGTCTCAGATATATACTCAATGAAAAGACTCTGTAGTTGTCATAGCTCTAATAATTACACCTAATATCTCAGATTATAAGAAAGGTTCATATTAAAATTAAGAACAATAACAATTTAACCAAGTTCTAGTCCATCATCTTACAGCTGCTAAACTTCTAACTGATGAACAATATAGATTTAGGCAAGCCTGTTTTACAGCAGATATCCTAACTGTAATCTCTGAACATATATACCATTCACTGGACAAAGCAGGGAAAGGAAGAGCAGTAGCCCTAGATATATCTAAGGCTTTTGACGATGGTCTTCTCAGGAAAATCAGATCATACAGTATCACTGGACGAATACTTAATATAATTAAATCCTTCTTAAGAAAAAAATCCAGGTTCTCCCCAACGGTTGTACATCTAAACAATATGATATTAATGCGGGAGTACCTCATGGGTCTATCCTTGAGCCTTTATTATTCCTGATATTCCTAAATGACCTCCCTGATAAAATTGTTTCTGAGATGGGTAAATTTGCTGATGACACTACGCTCTATAACAGGCACGAGGGAAAAACAAATGAACATATTTCTAAAGAAATGGCAAAAACACTAGATGAAGATCTCCAATCTGTAGAAGGGTCCTGGATATGACCTGAAATTATATCCAGTGGTGAGGCCCCAGCTTGCGGGCTTTAGGGAGTGTGGAGCCATCCTTTAATTACCATTGCTCCCAGGTCCACTCTGACTCTGAGTGGTAGTACCTGTTAGGGTCCCAACTATGGGTTAAATAGAAACCAACTTGAAAACAAATATATTCTATTAAAAAATTTTTCTTTAAAATAACTAGATTCGGCATTAAATAACCCGAAAAGGGTTGATATGCCATAAAACAAAAACAACCAACCAACCAACCAACCAACCTGTAGAATATATAATGTAATTAAATCCTTAAGAGAAGAATCTAGGTTGTCCTCGACGGTCGTACATCTAAAACAATATGATATAAATGTGGGTGTACCTCAGGGGTCCATCACTGGACCTTTATTATTCCTAATATTCATAAATGACTTCCTTGATAAAATTGTCTCTGAGATGGGTATATTTGCGGATGTGATTTCAAATCCCCCCCCCTTTTTTTTTTTTACATAGGCATCGCCACTTATCAAGGCCAAGAGGCCACTCGAGGAAAGTGCTCGACTGAGCTTTAATCTATGGTCCCCCTCTTTTTTTTTTTTTTACATAGGCATCACCACTTATCAAGGCCAAGAGGCCACTCGAGGAAAGTGTTCGACTGAGCTTTAATCTATGGTCCCCCTCTTTTTTTTTTTTTTACATAGGCATCGCCACTTATCAAGGCCAAGAGGCCACTCGAGGAAAGTGTTCGACTGAGCTTCAATCTTTGAGTTCCTTTTGATTTTCTAGCCTTAATTATAATTTTAAAATAATTTTCTAAATTTTCCCCAAATATAAAAATATGATTTCATAATTAAATTCTGTTGTTTCTAATTCTACAATTTATTTAAAATTATTTCTACATTTTTGTATTTATTATACTAGCAGGGGTGCTTGGCGGTGCCCGGGTGTTTATAGGTGTGGTAAAAAAAAAAATGTGGGAGTAGGCAGGCTCAAACCCACGATGCAAAGGCAGAAAAAAAAAGTGAAAGAAAACCTGGGAGTTTACCGCTAGGCCATGACGTGTAAAGCGTTCAAATTTAGCATGCACTTAAATCTGGCTGTAGGCCAGTGAAGCTTTCAGCCATATTTTTTTTATTCTACGATGTTGGAGAAAACCAGTTCCCCGCAAAAAAGCGGGAGCTCTGGCAGTGTCCAAATAAATAGCAATTGTCTGATATGAAGGGTTTTCCCCACATTGATCAAAGCTGATTGTGTTCAAGACGTCCCTTGCAAACGGTTTTGCTTCAGTCAGTTTCGCTTTATTTATACGAAAAAGACTAACAAACACTGGAAACCAGGAAATTTTATAAAAGTCGATATAAATAAAGATAGAGACGATGTCCGTTTTCGAATCGTAGATATAATCTAGGAAGTATGAGAAAACTTTTCCAAAATAGTAACCGACGCGAGAACCCCATCAAAAAAAGCTTTTCATAGACATATACAGACGCTCGCGCCCATTTTGCCTAGCAGGGATGCCCGGTGTTGCACGGGTGTTTAGAGCAAAAAAAAAAAAAAAAAAAAGTGGTACTAGGCTTGAACCCGTGACATGAAGGCGGAAAAGAAAGTGAAAGAAAAGCTGACATCTTACCGCTACGCTATGACGTGAGAGGAAGTGAAAAGCGTTTAGTTTTATCGATGTTGACTTGCTAAGTGAATGACTTCGCGCAGGCCAGTCAAGCTTTTCACTTTCTGCCGTTTTATTTGTTTCTCCATGATGTTTGGGAGAACCAGCTCCCCCAAAAAAGGGAGAGCTCAAGCAGTATCCAAATGAATAGCAATTGTCTGATATAAAGGGTTTCCCCGCCGCATTGATCAAAGCGAATTGCTTTCTGGACGTCCCTGGCAGAAAAGCCAGGCGGCCTACTTCGCTTCGATTAGTTTCGCTTTATTCATACGAAAAAGACGAACAAACACGTGAAAGGGAGAAATTTTTTAAAAGTCGTTCGCAAATCGTAGATATTATAATCTAGGAAGTAAAAGGAAAGTTCTAAATAAATCAAGAAGCTCAGCGAAAAAAAGCCTTTCTTGGACATACAAAAACGCGCGCGCCCATTTTGCCTTTTATATCTATAGACTAGCGGGAGTACCTGGCATTGCCAGGGGGTTTTAGAGGTGCGTGTGCTCGGGCGGGGGGGGGGGGTAAATCAAACCAAAAGAAGCAAAGTAAGCACCCTGTTTAAATATTATATATAAAAAAATGTTAAAACTTTAAAAAAATCGAAAAAAAACACAAAAAAAACTAACGTAAGGCAAATGAACGATGTTAAATGTAAAAATCGGAAAAACAAAAAAAGAAAACGCGAATGTGATGGAGAAAGAAAACAGAAAAACGAACGCTAAAACTTCTTTAAAAAATCTGAAAAATAAAAAACAAAAAAAACATAGAACGTGAAAAATGGCTTAAATAACCCTGTTTCAATATTAAACCTTTAAAAATCGAAAAAAAAAAAAAAACATCTCACACCACGATTCGAACTTACAACCTTTAGATAAAGACGGCGACCTCTAATCAAGTGAGCTAAGAGGACGTTGACGAAATTGGGTCGTTTTTTTTTATATTTAAACTAAATCATGTTCCGACGTCATTTGCACATGCATAGAAGCCATCTTGTCGTGAGAGGACGGTTTTTGCTGCCCCTTCCCTGTACAAAAATGGCTAGTTTAGAGTGAAGGATCGAACCCGAAGCCCTGAGGCGAAGTTTGAAAATAAAATCGGCCAGCCAGAATGAGTTACTGAAAGATGTTTGAATTTATTTAAGTAAGAACCAAATTGACAGGTGCGCGCATGGAAGTCGTCGAGCATTACGACGACGACGACGTAAGCAATAGCTATTCAGTAAATGAGGTCAATGACCAGGTTTGTTTGTTATAAGCGAAGTAAAAAAAGAAAACAACGTTAAAACTTAAGCGGAGGGGGGGAGGTAATGAAAACATAGAAAAAAAAACCCAAAGAAAAACCAACGTAAGGCAAATGAACGATGTTAAATGTAAAAATCGAAAAAACAGAAAACGAACTTCATTAAGCCTGTATCGATATTAAAATTTTAAAAATCGGTGGGTACCCGGGTGTTTTTGGGTGTGTGGTCGGGGGTAGAAAAGCGAAGTGAAAAAAAAAACCCCAGAAAAACGAACGTTACGTGAAAAATGGCTTAAATAACACTGGTTCAATATTTAAATTTAAAAAATCAAAAATAAGAAAAAGAAGACACTCACACCACAATTCGAACCCAAAACGTTTAGATAACGAACCAATGCGCTAACACGATGTACATGAAATTTAGTCAGTTTTTCAACTATTTAAAGTAAATCAGGTCATGACGTCATCTGACGCATGCGTAGAATCGGTCGTCGTCACGAGAGGACCGTTTTTGTTGCCCCGCCCCTTCGTCGACAATTGTCGATTTCGGGGTTAAAAAATTAACGTTTTTAGCCAATTTTCCGAACGAAGGATGGGGCTTCAATATGATACCAAGTTTGTGAATTTTCGTCGTGTCTGTCGAAAGTTTTTAACGGACACACATACAAGCATACATACACACACTTTCGCTTTTATATATAGAGATTTTAATATAGATATAATATATTATACTTTAACTGTTTCTTCTTATTATTATGATTCTCATGTTTCATTATTACCTCATTTTATCATTCATTCATTTATTTATTATTGATAACAATATTATTATTCGCATTATTATTAAGATTATGTCTATATAGGGCCAATATTATTCAATCATTTTATCTGTATTCTGAAATCACGTTACCTTCTCTTTCACCTTGGTTGAGTTGAAAACCAAAATTCCTATGCTTTTGATCCGCTGTGCTGTGAGAATCTGTCTGGGTCACAATGACACAACTTTGCCTCATTCCATTGAATGTTTGAATTGATTCTTTTGTCGTCATTGCAAAATTTTTTGCTGGTCATGGAAGCTCTTTATACCGTTTCTAATTGATAAAAACTTTAACACTTTGAAAAAAAATTTTCTTCCCTGATCGCTTGCAAGCTGTTTTTTTTTTTGTTCTACAAATTAATTGGATCATGCTAATTTTGGCTCAAATTAATATCTACAGCAGGAATTGGAATACACCCTACTAAAGCCTGATTATCACAGCTGATGAATTTCAAAGTATGGAATGCTTCAGACTGCTTTTAAGACCATCTTGCATGAATCAAGCAACAGTTTCTGAGTGGCATAAGAGATTTAAGGAAGGCGGGGAGTCTATGAGAAATGATAAGAGGTGTGGGAGGATCTTCCGACCACTCTGTTGTATCAATTAAGATAAAAATGAAATGTAATAAGTCCTCAGACGTACCTCTCCATCGTACAGTATATCGATACACTATGGCTGACTGGGATAGTTTCCTTACATTTATATCGGATCTTCCTCTGCGTTCCATGTTTAAAAAGGATGTGTCGTCTATAGTATCAGACCTGACAGAATGGTTAATTGTAGGTATAGACAATTTCATACCCTCGAAAAAGTTCCAGCAAAAACCTAACAGCCAGCCATGGTTTTCTCCAGAATGTGCTGCTGCTATTGCATACAGAAATCACTTTTTCCACTGCTTCCAACGTAATAGATGTATGGAAACTAAAGCCGCTTTCAGGACTGTCAGCAACCATTGTAAGAAAGTAATAAAGAACGCAAGAGAGTTATATGCTCAGTCCGTCAATTCCAAAGTAGCTGAGCAGCGGCTTGGTTCCCACCAGTTTTGGCAAATTGCAAACAGAATCTTGAACAGAAGCGTGTGCTCCATCCCAACTATCATCAATGGACCTGAGTTAATCTCGTCAGCATCAGACAAAGCCAAACTCTTTGCCAAGAACTTTGCAGCCAATTCTACCCTTTGCGACCAAGGCCGTAAACCCCCAATATTTCCTCCTGTATCAGAAAACACACTATGTGATATACAAATATCTGTATGTGATGTTGCCAAGCTAATCAAAAGCCTTGATTCCAGTAAAGCAACCGGCCCTGACGATATTCCAATCATAGTACTCAAAAAACTTCAACCAGAACTAGCACCCATACTTACAAAACTGTTTAAACGTTGTCTTAAGGAGAACTGCTTCCCATCACCCTGGAAAATCTCATCAGTATGCCCTGTATTTAAGAATTCAGGTGATCGTTCATCCCCCTCTCAGTACAGGCCAATAAGTCTCCTGTGCGTCATGAGTAAGTTGCTGGAATCTGTGTTAAATAGAGAAGTAATCAACCATCTCAGCAAAAATAACCTTCTTAGTGACACACAATATGGTTTCCGTTCTGCTAGATCTACAGCAGATGTGCTTACAGTTATATCTCATAGGATTAGCGAATCTCTCGACAGAGGCAACCTTTCTAGGGCAATTGCTCTTGACATATCAAAGGCCTTTGATATGGTATGGCATAAAGGTTTACTTCACAAGATCTCCAGCTATGGTATTGCTGGAAATGTCTTCTCAATTATTAAATCATTTCTCTCTGATAGGTTCATAAGAGTAGTAGTTGATGGGCGAAAATCAGAAGCTCACAGTATAAATGCTGGAGTCCCTCTGGGGTCCATCCTGGGCCCAACTCTTTTCCTGATCTACATTAATGATCTTCCAAATCACATCCTTACATCATTCGTAGACATTTTTGCTGATGACACTACCATCTATGGTAGCACATCTAAGACAGTAAACGACCAAGTTCTCTCCGATTCTCTCTCCTCTGGTCTTGAGCACGTTGTACAATGGGGAAAGGAGTAGCTAGTTACTTTTAATGCATCTAAAACCAAGCTTCTATCTTCGCATCATCAACGTTCTGATCCTCATCTGGCATCAATTAAAATGAATGGCTCTCGTCTTGGGGAGGCCTCAAGTTTTGACAGGCTTCTGGGCTTGACCTTTACTCCTGATCTTAAATGGAATACGTACATCAAATCTGTTGCCAAGGCCGCTGGAAAAATGGTCGGATCCTTCTATCGATCCAGTAGATATCTCACTGCTGATGCAATTCTCTATCTATATAAGAGCCAGATACATCCAAAGATGGAATACTGTTGCCACATATGGGCAGGAGCTGCTAGAAAAGACTTGTCCTGCCTTGATAGGGTTCAAAATAGACTTCGTGGCCTGGTGGGAGATGTCCTTTTCTCTTCGCTGCAACCTCTATCTCACAGAAGAGATGTTGCGAGTTTGTCTCTGCTTTATCGTTATTTTCATGGAAAGTGTTCGACTGAGCTTCAATCTATGGTCCCCCCTCGCCAAACTTTCACAAGAAACACTAGAAGCTGAAAACATTATCAATAATTTTCCCCACTCTTTATCTGTGCCTAAACCCAAACATAGATTCCATGATCAAAGTTTCTTTCTTAGAACTGCACGCCTGTGGAATTGTCTTCCGTTTTCCTGCTTTCCAGCTTTCTATAATATGGTTGTCTTCAAGTCCAACGTGAACAAATTTCTGATGAGCCGTTCCACTTAAGTTAACAAATTTACCGAACTTCCATTACTATCGATTACTATATTGTCCTTTTGACTACTCTACACTCTTTAACGCTTATCCTTGAGTGGCCTATCGGCCTTGATAAGTGGTGACGTTTATGTAAAAAAAAAAAAAAAGAAAGTCAGAACACAAGAATTGATTGGTCAATTGTGTGTCTATAGAGACAATAATTGCACAATTTGATGTCAGTGTGGGAACTGTACACAATTATTCACAAGAAACTGAAGATGCGGAAGATTTGTGCAAAGTTTGTCCCAAGGCATCAGTTCACAACTCCATCCTTGTAACAGACTATTGTACACACAGTTATTTACGGGGAGCTGAAAATGCGGAAGATTTGTGTGAAGTTTGTCCCAAGGGTACTCAGAGAAGATCACAAAGAAAGATGGGTTATTTGACCAAAATGGGAATCAAAACACTTCTTCACCCTCCTTATGGCCCAAACCTTGCTTCCTGTGACTATTGGTTATTATTATTCCCTTAGCTCAAGGAAAGTCTTATAGGCTGTCGTTATGGGACAATTCAGATGAAAGAGGCTGTGATGAGGGTCATTGACATGCTCTCACACGAGGACTTTCACGGAACCTTCCAAAGGTTGTTGGAGAAGTACAAGTCCTATGCTGAATAAGAAAATCTCATTTAAATTTTTCAGAGACAATTAATTTTCGAGATATAAAGGCCTGTATTATTCACTGGCGGCCATGTTTGTATGCATGTGCGATAAACAAATCTATTTCTCTGCGACCGACACTGCCACCTAGCAGAAACAAATCCATTTTTTTTCACAACCGAGAAATTAGTAATGCGTGTACAACAAAATGATTACAACTTTTTTCCACTTCCTTGAGTAATTTCCTTTTAAGAACGGCTTTCGAAATAAACCCTGCTATCTTCCCATGTTAAGAATGGCTTTCGGAATAAATACCCCAAATTTAACTGATATTCGTTGTCAGCATATCCGAAAACCTATAAAAGTTGACATTTCGAATGTGAGCGGTGAGTTGGCGCATATGTACAAACATGGCGACCAGGGAATTACAGTGCATAATACAAGTCTATATATCTCGAAAACTACTTGTCTCTGCAAAATCTAAATGAGATTTTCGTATTCAGCATAGTCAAACTCCATCCTTGTCACAGACTATTTGACTAAGGTGTGGAAGATTTGCGCAAATGCACGAGTCCACGACTCCAACCTGAGAACTGGAGATGCGGAAAATTTGTGTAAAGTTTGTCCCAAGGGAGTTCAGAAAAGATCAAGAAAAAAGACGTTGTTATGACAGCAGGGAAATGGTCAAGCTGACCAATTCAGATCCCACAGTTCTTGATGCTCTCATGACCTACGATGAAAGCCGGATCTACTGCTATGACCCAGAGAACAGTTTCAGATGGTTTGCTGTTACACACAAGTCCTGGGAGGTGACTTGTTTGTAGTAGACAGTTCCACAGAACAAAATATTCTTACCGTGTCGAAACCCGGGAAAAGAACATGTGAAATTGCTCCAGAAAAGGTTTAATATTTATGAAGCAATTCTAGTTTCTGATTGGTTGGTAGCAGAACGTGAATTAATTTGATTCGTCAGTTCTTAGCAGCATCGTTTATAAATAGAATCGTCCGACTGTGTGGGATCATACCCCATTATCGAACCAAAATATTGCAACACCAAGAGACAGAGTTTCCAATGGAAATATGCTGGCTCTGCCAGACTCAAGAAGGCCAGACAGAGCAAATCCACCCAGAAACTTATGATGATTCCTTTTCTTGACAGCACGGGAATGATCTACATGCACTGGGTTCCTACTGGACAGACAGTCAACAAGGAATATTATGTTGAGGTTTTAAGGGAATTCAGGAAGAGATTTCGTCGGAAGAGACTAAAACTCTTCAAATCGGGTCATTGGCATTTCCACCAAGACAATGCACCAGTTCACAACTTCATCTTTGTACAGACTATTTGACAAGATTTTTTTTACATAGGCATCACCACTTATCAAGGCCAAGACGCCACTCAAGGATAAGGGTTAAAGAGTGTACAGTAGACATTGGACAATAAAGTAATCATTAGTAATGAAAATTTGGTAAATTTGATAACTTATATAGAACGGCTCATCAAGAACTTATTTACGTTAGACTTGAACACAACCATATTGTAGTCAGCCGGAAAGCAGGAAATCGGAAGACAATTCCACAGGCGTGCAGTTCTAAGAAAGAAGCTTTGTTCATGGAATCTACGTTTAGGTTTAGGCACAGATAAAGAGTGGGGGGAATTATTGATAGTGTGTACAGCTAGACGAGTGTTTCTTGTGAAAGTTTGGCGAGGGGGGACCATAGATTGAAGCTCAGTCGAACACTGATGAACAAGATGGGCATAAAGACAGTTCCTCGCCCTCCCTATAATCTAGATCTTGCTCCCTGTGACTATCGGTTATTCCCTAAGTTCAAGGAAAACCTTAGAGGCTGTCGTTAGGAGACAATTGAAAAGATGAAAGAGGCTGTGGCGAGGGTCATTGACGCGCTCACACAAGAGGACTTTCACGGGACCTTCTAGAAGTTGTTGGAACATTACAACAAGTGCACTGCAGCCGGAGGAGATTACTTTAATGAGTACTGTCAATAAAAGAGGCTGTCGTTATGAGACAATTGAAGTTGGTTGGTTGGTTGCTTTTGTTTTACGGCATATCAACCCTTTTCGGGTTATTTAATGCGGAATCCAAAAATTCGGAAGAAAAAATTTTTAATAGAATATATTTGTTGTTTTCACGTCGGTTTCTAGTTAACCCATAGTTGGGACCCTAACAGGTACTACCACTCCGGTCAGAGTTGACCTGGGAGCAATGGTAATTAAAGGGTGGCTCCACACTCCCCAAAGCCCACAAGCTGGGGCCTCACCACTGGATATAGTTTAAGGTCATATCCAGGACCCCCATTGAGGGACTTTTACTCTCTGCAGGGGGGCAGTCGGTGCATTCTAATGCCCCACCGACAGGGCCGACAATTAAAGTGATGAAAGAGGCTGTGACGAGGGTCATTAACACGCTTATACAAGAGGACTTTCAGTAGTAGTAGTATTGCAGCCGAGGAAGATTACTTCAAGGGGGACTAGAGTTTCATGCATGTACTATCAATAAAAGTGCCCATACGAAAAAAAAGTCTGGGAACTTTTTTATCGTGTGGAAAAGTGTGAGTTTGGATATTTCATTGTACGAAGGTCGTTCCAGAAGTAAAGCCTCCTATTTTTTTTATTTTTAACTTGCAAAATCTACAAAGACATAAGTGGTACCATTAAAATAAGCAATATTTTGTGCTACAGCGTCCATTTTTCTACATCATCATTCTGAATGCACTCCTGCCAGAAAATTCAACGACGTATCTCTCTGCTTCTGACACACGTCCATGAGAGGAGTTGCTTTCTTAAGAGTCTCATGCCATCAACATCTATAACAGAGGGATGAAACTCTTCCATAAAAGAGAAAGTCCAGTCATCATAACAATACAACTGACGAGAGCGGTACCATTAAAACAAGCGACCTTTTGGACTCCCTAACTTATTTTTCCATTCTCCTCTATCACACCGTCAATATCTGCAGCAGAGAGATGAAACTCAATAACTTATTTTTCCATTCTCAATGCACTTTTGCTAGCCTCTTTTGGTGCGTCGGTCGTAAAAGCCTGGAGTGCGCTTTATGAATCACATCTTCGTCGCCACTCTGAAATCGACGAACCCATCTCCTAACTAAGCTGACATCAACTGCATCGGCTTCGTAAGCCTTCAACAGGCGCCGGTGAATGTTGATCGGTTCAATTTTTTTTTCTGCAGAGAGAGAGAGAGAGAGAGAGAGAGAGAGAGAGAGAGAGAGAGAGAGAGTTAATGACGCCTCTCTGCTTCTGATGCACGTCCATGACAGGTGTTGCTTTCTTATAGTCTCACACCGTCAATATCTGCAGCAGAGAGATGAAACTCAATAACTTATTTTTCCATTCTCAATGCACTTTTGCTAGCCTCTTTTGGTGCGTCGGTCGTAAAAGCCTGGAGTGCGCTTTATGAATCACATCTTCGTCGCCACTCTGAAATCGACGAACCCATCTCCTAACTAAGCTGACATCAACTGCATCGGCTTCGTAAGCCTTCAACAGGCGCCGGTGAATGTTGATTGGTTCAATTTTTTTTTCTGCAGAGAGAGAGAGAGAGAGAGAGAGAGAGAGAGAGTTAATGACGCCTCTCTGCTTCTGATGCACGTCCATGACAGGTGTTGCTTTCTTATAGTCTCACACCGTCAATATCTGCAGCAGAGAGACGAAACTTTGAAGCCATGAATGCATATGTTCAGTCACCACAACAATTCAATTTTCAATGTCCTCTGACCCATTCGTGCGGAATAAAAATAGGAGGCATTACATTTGGAACGCTCCTCGCACTTATCTTGACAACAAAGTAATATTCACACACGCACACGCACACACACACACACACGCACACACACACACACACACACACACACACACACACACACACACACACTTCTCCTAGATGGGTGACCTGACAAGATCTACGGATCCATCACACCGCGAGGGGTAACACCAGGTATTTCTGCGCCCCCTCATGAAGATATTGAGTATCTTACTTGAAAGTTAATCTCTGTTCTAAAGAAATAAACATAATATTGGAGATAGATTCCCCTCTAACATTAAGAAGAAATTGTGTATCTATTTAATCGTTGTGAGGGAACCAGTTTGTCTTACTAATTAATTTGAAAATAAATAAATTAATAGGATATTAATAATAGGTACTTGCATATGTAAGAAAATACAAAGCAAAAAAAAAAAAAAAAAAAAAAAAAAACGAAAGAAATGGTGGGATTAGATTTACATGTGGAGGTTACACGCAACATGGATAGATAGATGTATTTAACTTTTTTAGTTAACTCTCAGTTGAAAATGGATCGTGGCTGGGAGCGGATGGAGAGATGAATTGTTCAACCAAGTGAGAGACAGCCTCGACGGAACTTACACGTGGACCTTAAAATTTAGAGGGCCAGGAATGTCATACACGAATTTATACACAAGTGTCGGAGTTTGTATTTCCTTTGTTGGCCTGAATTTTAATTTTATGCTTCCTGTTGTGTATTTAACTTGTAATTCCCCCTCTCTCTCTTTCTTTCTCTTTCTATATATATATATTTGTAGTCATCGACATACAGTCCTGTTTCGTTCTATCACAACTCATCAGTGCCGCTAGACTAGCAACTATCCGAAGTTGAGGATCGAACCTAGAACCGTCGTGATGACAGTCGACAGTTCTACCCCTTCACCACAGAAGCGGTGCCCGCAACTAATCTGTCCGAATGTATATTTAAATAAACATCCGTCCGCTACTTGTAAAGTGCTCAAACGCTTGTTTGTAAACAAACCGCGAGCTTCGCATTTTTCAGCCAAATTAAGTAGCGAGTGAGATTATTTACGACAGTGCTCAACCCAAAGAGGGGGGCTTTATAAAATGTATTTGTAGTCATCGACATACAGTCCTGTTTCGTTGTATCACAACTGATCAGTGCTGCTAGACTAGCACCTATCCGAAGCTGAGGATCGAACCTAGAACCGTCGTGATGACAGTCGGCAGTTATACCCCTTCACCACGCAACTAATCTGTCC
This sequence comes from Euprymna scolopes, assembly GCF_053919585.1. Classification (NCBI taxonomy): domain Eukaryota; kingdom Metazoa; phylum Mollusca; class Cephalopoda; order Sepiida; family Sepiolidae; genus Euprymna; species Euprymna scolopes. The sequence continues at coordinate 9,381,650 of NC_136526.1, forward strand.
GAATGTCTATTTAAATAAACATCCGTCCGCTATATATATATATATATATATATATATATATATATATATATATAAAGGAGATTAGAACAATAGTCTAAAGAGCTGAGTGTATTTCAATGTAACAGTGAAATTACTAGTTTAATTAAAATACAGGAAAGAGAAAGTGCTCGTTGTAATTTAGATAAATCTACATGAACCTATTAACAGCCATAACTCAACTACCAGATTAAATAATAACACCAACTTAAACCAATCTACCGATCAATTACAAATCAACCCACCATATAATAATCCAGCACCAGACCTCACGGAAAATAATCACAATAAGCAAGAGGTAATATATTTTGGTTCCACATCTGGCCTAATAAAACATAGAATTTCAACGCACAAACATTCTTTTAAAAATAACTCTCTGTCAAACCAAACTACTCTATCCAACTATATTTGGCAACTAAAAAATAGCAATATTTCTTTCAACTTAAAATGGCGAATAATTGAGACTTGCAAATCATATAAACCAGGAGATAAATTTTGTGCACTATGTACAAAAGAGACCCTAAAAATTTTAAAATATGAAGATATAAAAAATGCAACCACACTATTAAATTCAAGACAAGAACTAATATTTACATGCAGTCATAAACGTTGGTTTGAATTTAATAAATATAAACCACCTTAAATCATTAAAAATTACTTATTAGTAAAAATAGATTACAATTTTTTTAATTTTTTTTTTAATAAATTAAGTTAGACTAATTATCCCCCTTACATCCTTTAAATAAAAAAGTAAAGAAAATATGACAATTATCTCCCCTTATCCATGTAATTACACAAACAACATTCGAAATATAAACCGTAGCGTCTTTAAATCAAAAGTACGCTAACGGAAATAATTTATTGCACGGGCGTCCCCCCCCCTTTTAAAATTCATCATTCAATAAGGTAAAAAGCTATAGCAAACATCTAAATGAGTATTTTAACCATAGTTCCTGATTTCAAAAGGCGAAAAATTAAAAGGTAAATTTCTCTATATATTTTTATGTATATACCTGTATATCTATGTATATGTATATATGTGTGTCTATTTTTTCATATATATGCATGTATATATTTGTAAAGTGGTACTTAAAGCAAACTTATAATTTAAATTCAAATCTATATTTTACTCTATTTCTTTTCTATCTCTAACCCATATTAATTTTCTTATAAATTTTAAATCCAGACCTTTTATTTCAATTTTTTTCAGATACATCTGCCTTACTTTTAATGCTAGGTTTATTTATGGTGTCTTTTAAATTTAATAAAAACCCTTAAAAATTTGCTGACGAGGAGACCTTGCTTATTAAAAAACTATATGTAATTATTGTACGTAACTTGATGTCTACCACAATAAAAAGCATTGTTTTCCGAAACGATCGTATAGATAATTGATTTCGTTGTTGTTCTTCTTATGAAACGGATTTTTAATTTAATTATAATTTGATTTTTAAATTTTAAATTATCAATCACATTACTTAATATATATATATATATGTATATATATATATATATATATATATATATATATGTATATATATATATATATTACTATCCACTTATTTAGTGTTCCCTTTTCAAATTAAATATTTTTAACTCTTTTTCAAAGTGTTTTATGTTTTATTAAATATTTGCTCTTATATATGTATATATATATAAGTGATGGAATTTTTTCCCGATTCCGATACAATTACCGATTCCGTACTAAATTCCCAATTTCGATACAATTACCGATTCCGATTCTGATTCTTTATAAATCTCTAAATATTTAACTATTATTTTGTCCCGATTACTGTAAAAAATAAAAAAACATCATAAATGTGCATGTATTTTCTCAAACGTAAAAAAAAAAACACGCTTGTGAAGGGGTGATCTAGATATTTTAGTCTTACTGGAAGTTTAGATCAATAAATAATTATTTTATTATTACTAGGAACAATGGAAGACGTTTTATAAAAGCGAAATGAAATAAAATAGATAATTAAAGGAATCGGTTTTGGCATCGGAAATAGGCTCAAATTTTCCCGATTTCGATATCGATTCCAATACCCCAAAAAACAAAGTTTTCCAATTCCGATTAAGTGTCTCAACACTAATACATACAGAGAGAGAGAGAGAGAGAGAGAGAGAGAGAGAGAGAGAAAGAGAGAGAGAGTTAGAAAGAGAGAGAGATAGAAAGAGAAAGAGAGAGTTAGAAAGAGAGAGAGAGAGAGAGTTAGAAAAAGAGAGAGATAGAAAGAGAGAGAGAGAGTTAGAAAGAGAGAGAGAGAGATAGAAAGAGAGAGAGAGTTAGAAAGAGAGAGAGAGAGATAGAAAGAGAGAGAGAGACTTAGAAAGAGAGAGAGAGAGAGAGTTAGAAAGAGAGAGAGAGATAGAAAGAGAGAGAGTTAGAAAGAGAGAGAGAGAGAGTTAGAAAGAGAGAGAGAGTTAGAAAGAAAGAGAGAGAGAGTTAGAAAGAGAGAGAGAGAGATAGAAAGAGAGAGAGATAGAAAGAGAGAGATAGAAAGAGAGAGAGATAGAAAGAGAGAGAGTTAGAAAGAGAGAGAGAGTTAGAAAGAGAGAGAGAGAGAGAGTTAGAAAGAGAGAGAGAGATATAGAAAGAGAGAGAGAGAGATAGAAAGAGAGAGAGAGAGAGAGAGAGAGAGAGATAAAAGTAGCCCAGAAACTGTAGTAGTACTTTTATTAAAAAAAAAAAAAATGCTGGAAGTGCTCCCCACTAACATCTATGCATTTCTAGCCATGTTTAACAACGTTTGCAGATACTGCCTGTAGATCTTCTCTGGTGATTCTCCTGATAACGTTGTTAATGTTCTCCTTTAGTTGATCTAGATTGTGAGGATTATTTGCATAAACTTGTTGTTTTAAAGTCCCCCAAAGATAAAAAAAATCACATGATTACAAGTCCGGGGAACGTGGTGGCCATAACCCTTTGCTTATTGTTCTCTCTTCCGTAAACGGTGTAAGAAATTATCTTACCCGTTTTTGCCTATGGCAGAATGAAAGAGACTCAGAAAAGCAACAAAGGCTCACCTTAAATCCAAGAATAATTTTATTTACAAAAGGGTAAAAGGAGTCCATATTGCAAAAGAGTGCCCTCTTTAGCTTCTGCCAAATGGCGGGTAGTTCTTGCCTAGAAAGGCGAAGGTAGTTGTAGTTCTTGCCTAGAAAGGCGAAGGTAGTTGTAGTTCATGCCTTGAAAGGCGAAGGTAGTTTTCTTCTTGTTGAAGATGCTGGTAGACTCGGCCCGCTCGTAGAATTGGTTGAGGGTTCGCGAAATCCTTCCAGACTGTCGATACGATCAACGCACTTTGCGATCGATGATCATAAAATAATATGCCCCTTTGCGGGCAATGATAAGGAAGTAATTAATCCGTAGAACATTTTAGCCTCCGGCTAATATCCGCATTTAAATGAGCGGAGAAATAAATGGGGTAGAACCATGCCTTAGTTCATTAGGCCTGGAGCGAGATTTCGCGTGTCGGCTTTGCTCGGCATCATATTGAAATCTGTTTTTTGAAACACAAAATTCCCGCCAATTCTGAATCCTCCTTAGCAACTGAACAACGCAATACCATTGGTTGAAATAATCGCGTGATTGTAAATCACGCGGTTATCGCCCTTGCATTCTGAAATTTCTAACAATATGTCATGAACTCGTGTCAGTGATCTGTGAGACGTGTAGCATGTAGCGCCATCTTATTGGAAAACGAATTGTATTTTGCCCTGTGGTGTCAGTTGGTCAATAAGAGAAAAATGAGAGAGATTGGGCTATTTTTAAGTGGGCCATCCTATATATATATATATATATATATATATATATATATATATATATATATATATATATATATATACACACATATATATACACACACATATATATATATATAATTAAAAAAAATCTTCCAGCAGAGTACTCTATTATAAGAAAAACTTCCAAAAATAAGAGCGCATTATTTATATTTCTTTTTACAGAAAGTTTAGATGAGGCAAATCATCGGTACCCTCAGTTTCAAACCTGATAATAAAGGACCGTTTTAGATACCGATTTCAAGCTCTCTTCAGCTGATACTCATCTGTTTTATAACTGGAGTAGAAATATTACGAGATCTCGTTCAAATCTCGTATACCCGAAACAACCTAAAATTCAAAATTCAAGTAAAAATAAAGTTTTAAAAATTGTCCGTTTAATATTTTGGAGTCTACGGAAAACAAAGAAAAGAAGAAAAATAGCAGGAAAACCGAAATAGAAAGAAATAGAGAAAGAAAAGAAAAAGAAGAATCTAATATGCTTAAAAATTTTTTCGGGGATTTAAAATGCAGTAGTACTCTCCCACCTTCTCTTTTAAATGTTATAGATAGACCGAGATTCGAACCTTGTAAGCAAGGTTCAGAAATAGATTCAGAAATGGAATTTAGCATTGTTCAGTTCACATAAAATATTTTAGATATGTTGTAGTAAAAGGAATTTTGATTGTTCAATTCTTTTTATGCAAACTGAATTAAAATAAGGTCAGCTAGAAAATAACGAACAATAGCAAATTAAAAACATATTGAAAAATAAGTTAGGTCGGAAAATAGGTTAGTAAGAATTCTTTGTCTGCAGAAATGGTTTCGGAACATGTGCGAACCACGCATGTCGATCACAGTTTTTGGACACACGTATGACGTCATGGCAGAAATGAATTCTCAATATAGAAGCTAGAGTCGAAGATGAGTTAGACAGAGTTGGAGACGGAGGCAGTCGAGCAGGGTCGGTCGGAAAGGGTCCCTTTGGAAGCGAGGAAGAAAGTTTTAATCATGTAGTCGACTTTGAATTCCTGGATGTCATCATCATTTCGACCGGTCGAATGGAATAAAAGAACATCATCATATTTTATAACTGCCGTCGACGTGTCGTTTTCTACAACAAAGGTGATGTGTAATCATCTTTAATGAACTTTGTTTCACTTATTGCTTAATGAACTTTGTTTCACTTATCGCTTAATGAACTTTGTTTCACTTATCGCTTAATGAACCTTGTAACTTCATTCTTTTTTATATTACTGTCGTTACAAGACCTGAAAAGAAGGTCGCGAAAAAGATTGTATGTTTTCGCAACTTCATTTCAGGTTAGCTACTCTCAGTTATATGATTCCCCCCCCCAACAGATAAGAGGTTAACTTGAACAGTCTCTGTCGAACGTTTAAGACATTTTACTTTTTATATGTCTAATTCTGTTTTATTTATTCTATTCTTTGTATCTATATTCGTATATCAGAGTTAACATCGATGTTTCTGCGCCAGAAAGATATATGCAGACATTGCAAGAAACTATTTCGATTGAACCGAAGGAGGGCCGCTTTCTCATTCATGATCGCTGGGACCTTGGAATAGACTTCCAATTGAGGTAATAAATACAACTATGCAAGTGAAAGTGAATTTGAAATCGCTCTAAGTAATGTGTCCCCCTCTCTATCGTAAGAAATGTCTCTTTCCTCTCTCTTCCCCTCATCAATAGAAATGTCCCCCATCCGTCTCCCTCTCTAATATGGTCCCCTATGCAACACAACCATGTGATGTCACATTCGCTTCTACCACGTGACAGTTGAGAAAAAAGAAATAATAGTAACTTACCATTACTATTGAACACTGTTCTTTACTGTAGAGTCACCGCTTATCAAGGCCCGGAGGCGACTCAAGGATAACGGTTAATAAGTGTCAGATGAGAAGTGAACGTGATGATCTGTGATTGTAGAAACTGAGTAAAAATCAATTATTTAAACAAGAACTTGTTTACATGGGACTTGAAAACGACCATGTTATAGTCAGCTGAGAGGCAGCTCCGCGGTACTGTTAAAAAATTTAAAGTATATTTTTTAAAAAACTTTCATCTTTGCTCGTTTTTGATGATGCCTCTGTTCAGTCTCGAAAGACAAAGGATACCCCCTGTAGGGCAGTTGCACATGTGATTGTGAGGCAAGGGTGGCGCAATCACCAACCACACTTCTTATGACTCGGCGTCCAGTGGCAAGGAGAAGTCCAGGACCACTGGAAGCAATGCTAAGATAAGCGGAGAGCACATACAGCACGTGGAAGTTCAAAATTGGTCACCCATCTGGTACTGGCCAGGCTCAACGTTGCTTAACTTCGGTGATCTGATGAGGATCGGTTTGTCAAATGTGATTTTCTCGTTTGATAGAAGAAGAAGCAAACCTCAAAATAGATTTTTCAGAGAGTAATGAGCTTTGAAAGATGGCCATTTCTCAAACTGTTATAAAAGTGTCCAACGCTTCTACACTATTGGGACGAAATTTCGGAAATCGTAAAACTGAATTCCACATAAAAACAATGGTATCTACGTATTCCTCACATTTTAAAGTTGATTATATCCCAAAATTACGAAAATCGATAAGGTAGAAAATTATTTATAAAGAAAATAAAAAATAGAAAATGATGAAAACAACTGTAAAACACAGATTGGCAAGAGGTCAAAATTTGCAGTGTTGACCTTTGCAGGCTCTACCAAACTCCTCCACTAATCTTGGGTATAAACTGGATGATTGATGATCAAGAATTCAATTGCCTTTAAGAGTTTTATTTTTCTTGTTTCCTTTCCTCGTCGTTTCCAAAAGCGTTTAAGCTAAATCAACTGATGTGACTCCCAGTTGTGTCTTTCCACCCTCAACTCAACTGAGTTATTTCGAATCGTCTTAACTGAATATATTGTAAATTATCTTTCTTTGTGACGTCAAAGCGTGCTTTAGCCACGTGAATGTTTCTTACGTGGATTTTACATATTACATTTGTCTCTACACAATTCCTAACTTCATGGCAGCACGATTAAAGTATATTTTTTTATAATTCAATAATATTCAGGTAATTTCGACTGCATAATTTGGAAGCTAACAATGTAAGTTATTAGAATTGACAAAAAAAAATCAGTAGAAACCATTGTTTTTTTTAATCTGAAAACTCCATCTATCGACCACAAGATTTCGTTCTGATAATGTAGAAACACCAAGTGGTCATTATAAAACTAGTAAAGATATAAAATTGTAAGAGCCACGTCCAATAACTGTATATATATATTTTTTTTTATTCAATTTTCACCCCAAACAAGGCACAGTGCCACTTTGAAGCAGGGGGCTACTATTAGGGAATTAATTAGCGGGGTTATTATGAAGAGAGAAGAGTAGAAAGATGTTTGTTAACATTACACTTGAACTTCTGCATATCATTGCAGTTGGGAAAGCAGAATCCCGGAAGGGAGTTCCAAAGACCCGCAGTTCTGGGGAAGAAACTATTGGAGTAAAAGGCTTTCTTGCACCAAGGGATCTCTACTGTAAAGGGATGAGACTTAGTAGCTTGTCGGGTTTGTCGGGGGTAGTTACGTCGGGGAGGTACAAGTGTTTGCAGTTCGTCAGAGCATTCACCATTAAAGTATTTGTAGAACAGGCAGAGGGATGCAACATCTCGTCGATGGGACAGAGGTTGAAGCCTAGATGACAGTTCAGGACCTATCAGGTTGGCGACTCTCTTTTGAACCCTGTCCAGGAGCGAGAGACAAGAAGCAGATGCACCAGCCCAGATGTGACAACAGTACTCCATACATGGGCGAATGGTTGCCTTATAGAGGTATAGGATACTGGCAGGCGTAAGTAGTTTTCTAGCACGGTAGAGGGAGCCAACCTTCCTTGCAGCAGCCTTGGCAATGCTCTCAATGTATCTATTCCAGTTCATATTCCCTGTAAACGTTAGGCCGAGGAGTTTAAAAGAAGTACTTTCAGGCAATGTGTTCTTGGCCATTGCTATTGGTGGTAGAGAAGGTTTCTTGTAGTTATTGAAGGAAACAAGCTTAGTCTTAGCAGCATTGAATGTGACGAACCATTTTTGTCCCCATTCCACTACATATATATATATATATATATATATATATATAAGAGAGAGATGAGTACAGGCCGAAGAGAGCTTGATATGGGTATCTAAAACGGTGCTAATTATCGGGGTTGAAACCGATGGTACCAATGACTTGTCCCATCTAAAACCTTTCTGCAAACAAAATATAAATACGCTCTTGTTTTAGGATTTCTCTTATAATTGAGCACTCTGCTGGATTTCTTTTTCCCAAAAAAGATTATATATATATATATATATATATATATATATATATATGTATATATATATATATATATCCTTGAGTGGCCTCTTGGCCTTGATAATGTGGTGATGCCTATGTAAATATATATATATATATATATATATATATATATATATATATTGTTTTTTTAACTAAAATAATTAAATATCTACGGACACTAGTGTTTCATCCTCTCGGGAATCTTCAGATTCGAACGCTGGCTCGATTAGCAAAGACCGTATCCAATCGGCTACCATTAACCGCGTGGAATAACGTTGAATTTAAACATTTTAATTTAAATGTTCTATACGTCAGTCAAACAGTGATCCAATAATTATACGATGATCTACGCATCAGAGCTAAATTGACCGACTTTAATGCAACTGAAAGTGCTCAACGTTAAGAAACCAATTTCTTAAAGGGGCTGTCATAATTATTATTTTTACTATAATAATTCTACACCTAGAGATACTAGTGTTTCAACCTTTCGGGAATCTTCAGTGCAGGGCGTCACGATTAACACCAGTCGACGGATTCGAACTCGGCAACACGAGCCATATATATATATATATATATATATATATATATATATATATATATATATATATATATATATATATATATATATATATGATGGCTCTATGATATAAAAGATCCCGCCATGCAACCTATATATATATATATATATATATATATATATATATATATATATATATATATATATATATATATATATATATATATATATATATATATATATGGATTCAGGCAAGCCCGTTCAACAGCAGATATCTTAACTGTAGTTTCTGAACGTATATACCGTTCATTGGATAAAACAGGGGAGGGTAGAGCGGTGGCCCTTGATATATCTAAGGCTTTTGACAGGGTATGGCACGATGGTCTTCTAAGGAAAATGAGATCATATGGAATCACTGGAAGAATTCATAACGTAATTAAATCCTTCTTAAGTAATAGAAAAATCAAAGTTGTCCTCGACGGACGTACATCCAAACAATATGACATAAATGCGGGAGTGCCTCAGGGGTCTATCCTTGGACCTCTATTGTTCCTGATATTCATAAACGACCTCCCTGATAATATTGTTTCGGAGATGGGTATATTTGCCGATGACACCACTCTCTATAACAGATATGAGGGGAAAACAAATGAACACATATCCAAGAAAATGGCAGAAACACTAGAGGATGACCTCCAATCCGTAGTGGAATGGGGACAAAAATGGTTGGTCTCATTCAATGCTGCTAAGACTAAGCTTGTTTCCTTCAATAACTACAAGAAACCTTCTCTACCACCAATAGCAATGGCCAAGAACACATTGCCTGAAAGTACTTCTTTTAAACTCCTCGGCCTAACGTTTACAGGGAATATGAACTGGAATAGATACATTGAGAGCATTGCCAAGGCTGCTGCAAGGAAGGTTGGCTCCCTCTACCGTGCTAGAAAACTACTTACGCCTGCCAGTATCCTATACCTCTATAGGGCAACCATTCGCCCATGTATGGAGTACTGTTGTCACATCTGGGCTGGTGCATCTGCTGCTTGTCTCTCGCTCCTGGACAGGGTTCAAAAGAGAGTCGCAAACCTGATAGGTCCTGAACTGTCATCTAGGCTTCAACCTCTGTCCCATCGACGAGATGTTGCATCCCTCTGCCTGTTCTACAAATACTTTAATGGTGAATGCTCTGACGAACTGCAAACACTTGTACCTCCCCGACGTAACTACCCCCGACAAACCCGACAAGCTACTAAGTCTCATCCCTTTACAGTGGAGATCCCTAGGTGCAAGAAAGCCTTTTACTCCAATAGTTTCTTCCCCAGAACTGCGGGTCTTTGGAACTCCCTTCCGGGATTCTGCTTTCCCAACTGCAATGATATGCAGAAGTTCAAGTGTAATGTTAACAAACATCTTTCTACTCTTCTCCCTTCATAATGACCCCGCTAATTAATTCCCTAATAGTAGCCCCCTGCTTCAAAGTGGCACTGTGCCTTGTTTGGGGTGAAAATTGAATAAAAAAAAAAAAAAAAAAAAATATATATATATATGCATACATATATATATATATATATATATATATATATATATATATGCACTGAAAAAAAACATTAAATTGACACGAAAATTCGAAAATTCAACACAAATTCAAAACAATGAAAGGAAAATTGATCATACGGCATTTATTGAAAAGTCTGCCTAAGAAAATATAATTTTAATAAAACAATTTTTGAATGAAAGCGACATTGGACCCCCCCCCCGAAACATTTTTAGAATTAAAGTAAAATTGTCCATGTAACACAATATTGTTATAATATTTCTGTGGCACCTGTTGAAGGGCCAACAATATATTATAGTTTTAATTTTTAAATTAATAAGCAATTTGACTGGAGAGAAGCGAAGCGCCACCTGGCAACAGTTTAGTGAAACGCAAAAAAAAAAAAAAAAAAAAAAAAATGGCTGCCGTCCATTTAATGCAGAAATTCCAAATAGGAGCAGTAGTCCGAAAAATAATAAAAAAAAGAACAGAAATAAACCCCACAGATTATCACTCCTTATCAAAATGTAATGTCTTTTGACCGTAAGAATTCTGGGTTTCTTTTGTGTAATAGCCCCCTATATCCTCCCTCTCTCTTTTTCTGATTTATCTTGCTCTGCGATTTTGTCTTCTTTTTTGAGCTGCTAGCTATTTCGGTTTTTGGTCGGATTCCAATTGTCAAGTCATTTGTTTTTTTTGTTTTTTTTTGTGTTTTTTTTTTTTTTAATCTGCGCTTAGCGTCGTTTTCTTGTTGCTTTTTTATCCAAATAAATCCAGCCTTCATACCTTCGCCTTTCTCAAGCGCTTTCTCCTTCAACAAGATTTTCTTATCCTTCTTTTTTTTTCCAAATACAAAAAAAAAAAAAAAAATAATAATAAAACATCTCATCGCAAAAAAAAAAGGATTGTCAGTAAAGGTTAAAACTATTACTAAGCTGTTCTGATGCTGATAGCTGAGTGAGGGCGGCTGCCTTCAAACACGCACCGCACCGGTCTTTTTTCTTTTTTTTTTTCTTTATTCTTTTTTCTTTATTCTTTTTTTCTTTTTTTTTTCTTTATTTCTTCTTGATTTCTTGTTATCTTAGACTGTTTATCAGACGCGCCATCGCATCGCCACGGGCGGCGTTGTCCGTCCATATTTTAGAGATTAGAGGGCAGAAGCTGTAAATTATCTATCTATCTATCTATCTATCTTGGCCTTCGGGCCGGAATCAAAGTGTAGTATCTGTTCTGCAGATGCTGCACTTAAGATAATTTGTACCAGTCAATGGAGGGGAAACCCTCTATACTGGGACAATTATTATTTTTGGTAACCAGAGTGCCCCCTTTTTGCCTACTTTTAGGGGAGCTGGTTTTTACCCCACATTAAAAACGGCCTTGTGTGCCTAATTTGCATTGGTGGGGAAGCAAATAAATACAATAAATACAATATCTATCTATCTATCTATCTATCTATCTATCTATCTATCTATCTATCTATCTATCTATCTATCTAATCTAGCGATGAGTGGACAACATGTTTTGACAGGTTGTCAAACTTTGTCAAACTCTGTGACCTGGTCAATTTACACCAGAAAGTATCCAAACGGGGACTGGAAATGACATGTCGCATGTCACGTGTTCTGGTTTACACAAGCATCGTTGAGTTGGATTGGATACGTTGAATGAACAAGATGGGTTAAGAAAGTCTCCCCATGAGGGAGATGGGGAGATCTCAGAATGGAGACAGAAGAACCACCCCAAGCACAAAGATCGTCTATCACTCCTGGGAGTGAAATAAATACATAAAATCTCAAGGATGGAATACTGTTGCCATATCTGGGCAGGAGCTGCTAAAAACAGCCTATCCTGCCTTGACAGAGTACAAAATAGAGTTCGTGGCTTAGTGGGAGATGTCCTTTTCTCTACCCTGCAACCTCTCTCCCACAGAAGAAACGTTGCGAGCCTATCCTTGTTTTATCGTTATTTTCATGGCAGATGCTCGTCTGAACTCCAATCTCTGGTCCCCCCTCGCCAATCTTTCACGAAAAACACCCGTCTAGCTGAATCCACTGTCAAAAATTTCCCCCACTCTATATTTGTGCCTAAATCAAAACGCGGATTCCATGAACAAGGCTTCTTTCTTAGAACTGCACGCCTGTGGAACTCTGTTCCGTCTGCCTGCTTTCCACCGAACTACAACTTGGATGTCTTCAAGTCCAATGTTAACAAATTCCTAATGAACCGCCCCCTTAAGTAAACACTTCATCAAATCTGCACACTAACGTAATGTACTTGCAATAACCCTTATCCCTGAGTGGCTTCCGGGCCTTGATAAGTGGTGATCACTGTGTAAAAAAAAAATCTGATATCGTTTTGGGTTCTTTTTTGAGTATTTCTTCTAACAGGTTCGAGCCCCCCCCAAGACGGATGACGAACCTCCCAGAAGAAACAATAGCAGAAACAGGTATGTCGTAATGTGTTTTATGTTCTGACATGCATGCACCAACACCTAGATGAAATTGACATTAAGGATCCGTTACACAATAAACACAACGTTACAATATACACAATAAACACAACGTTACAAGATACATATTAGGTTGTTGCATAAGTTCCCGCCATTTTTCTTTTAAAGAAAATAAAAGAATTTTAACAGCAAAAGTAAGTTTGTGTGAGACCCAAGCTCCAAGTTTTTGTGTGAATCCCATCGACTGAAAATGTCGTGAAATTGTCGCAAAATCACACTTCATATTTTCACTCAATTCTCTACATGGCCATCTTCTTTCAAAAAAATCTTGAGTTGGTCTTCGTCTATTTCCGGAATGAGAAGCGTCATTGAGGTCAAAATTACCATGTTTGAATCTGGTAAACCAATCTCGAACAGTTCTTTTAGCTATAGCGTTTTCTCCATATACGGCACAAATATTCACAATGTGGAATGGTTAACTCACTCAAACAAGACCGATGATGAGGGGAGGTTCTGTCATGATTTTTCCATTGCTTATGACCTCACTCAGATTGTTCACGAACCCACCCGTGTTCCCGATACTGACGGCCAGTATGCAAGTCTCCTAGACCTCTTTCTCACAACTTGCCCTGAATTGTGTTCAGCTTATGTTCTGTCTCCACTTGGATCTTCCGACCACTCAGTTGTATCAGTTAAAATAAAAATGAAATATAATAAGTCCCCAGATGTACCTCTCCATCGTACAGTATATCGATACTCTATGGCTGACTGGGATAGCTTCCGTACATTTATATCGGATCTACCTCTGTGGTCCATGTTTAAAAAGGATGTGTCCTCTATAGTATCAGACCTGACAGAATGGTTAATTGTAGGTATAGATCGTTTCATACCCTCGAAAAAATTCCAGCAAAAACCTAACAATCAGCCGTGGTTCTCTCCGGAATGTGTTGCTGCCATTGCGCATAGAAATCACTTTTTCCATTGCTTCCAACGTAATAGATGTACTGAGACTAAAGCCGCTTTCAGAACTGCCAGCAGCCACTATAAAAAAGTAATAAAGAACGCAAGAGAGTTGTATGCTCAGTACGTCAAGTCCAAAGTAGCTGAGCATCGGCTTGGTTCCCACCAGTTTTGGCAAATAGCAAACAGAACCCTGAACAGAAGCGTGTGCTCTATCCCAACTATCATCAATGGACCTGAGGTAATCTCGTCAGCATCAGACAAAGCCAAACTCTTTGCCAAGAACTTTGTAGCTAATTCTAACCTTTGCGACCAAGACTGCCAACCTCCAATATTTCCTCCTGTATCAGAAAACATGCTATGTGGTATACAAATATCTGTACGTGATGTTGCCAAGCTAATCAAAAAACATGGATTCCAGTAAAGCAACCGGCCCTGACGGTATTCCAATTATAGTACTCAAAAGGCTTCAACCAGAACTTGCGCCCATACTCACAAAACTGTTTAAACGTTGTCTTAAGGAGCATTGCTTCCCGTCACCCTGGAAAATCTCATCAGTATGCCCTGTATTTAAGAATTCAGGTGATCGCTCATCTCCCTCACAGTACAGGCCAATAAGTTTCCTGTGCGTCATGAGTAAGTTGCTGGAATCTGTGTTAAATAGAGAAGTAATCAACCATCTTAGCAAAAATAACCTTCTTAGTGACACGCAATATGGTTTCCGTTCTGCTAGATCTACAGCAGATGTGTTTACAGTTATATCTCATAGGATTAGCGAATCTCTCGACTGAGACTACCTTTCTAGGTCAATTCTTCTTGACATATCCTTTGATAGGGTATGGCATAAAGGTTTACTTCACAAGATCTCCAGCGACGGTATAGCTGGAAATGTCTTCTCAATTATTAAATCATTTCTCTCTGATAGGTTCATAAGATTAGTGGTTGATGGCAGAAATCAGAAGCTCACAGTATAAATGCTGGTGTCCCTCAGGGGTCCATCCTGAGCCCAACTCTTTTCCTGATCTATATTAATGATCTTCCAAATCACATCCTTACATCATTCGTAGACATCTATGCTGATGACACTACTATCTATGGTAGCACATCTAACACCGTAAACAACCAAGTTCTCTCTGATTCTCTCTCCTCTGATCTTGAGCAAGTGGTACAATGGGGAAAGAGGTGGCTTGTTGCTTTTAATGCATCTAAAACCAAGCTTTTATATTTACTAGTCAAAACTGAAAGAGTTGAGCTTTGGAGACTCTATCAAACTCCTCCGCCAATTTTGGGTCTAAACATTTGAAATTTTAGATGTAGGTTACGTGGGCATGAGTCAAATTTTTTAATATATACATATGCACATAAAGTTATGAACAGTACAACAGCAAAACTGCTAGTATAATATAATAATGAATACGAAATCTGCATTAATCAAAATATTATATTTAAGCGTATTTTACGACCGGGCAATGCCGGATGGCCTGCTAGTATATATATATATATATATATATATATATATATATATATATATATATATCTTGAGTATTTTTTAAAGCTCTTTAAAAAATACTTTGCAAGGATGCGATAGAGATAAAATAATTTCGTTTGTTTTCTATTCATTATAAGGGAAATGGTTTACATAATGTTTCATTGTTAAAGTGTTTTTTATCCAATAGGTCTGAAGAAAGGCTGTCCCTGTGAAAATTTTCAAACGACATAATGTTTGAATTTGTCCGAATAGTCTTGAAACAATTGTAACTAACAATGAAATACACTATTTGTTTCTATCAACCCATTCTTTGAAGTCAAGATATATATATATATATATATATATATATATATATATATATATATATATATACACTAGCAAAAGTACCCGTGGGTTCAAAAACAGCCTACAGAAAATGGACTCTGATTTATGAAAGTATGATAGGTTATGAAAAGGAAGGGTTGTAAATTTGGGTTGAATTTGAGGGTATCAAAACCAAAACAAAATATGATGAAAGTAAAAATAAAATCGATAAACCCCATAATTTATTATACCATACCTGTTCACATTGAAACACTTATCACAATATTCTGTGGATCTATATTAAAAAACCTCGTTAAACTTTGTGACATATTTCCATTCTATGGAGGTCAGGTGCGAACGAACACCCCATAATTTTATTATACCACATTTCTTCAAACTGAAACATAATTATCAAAGTATACTTATGCAGATAGATATGAAAAGTCTTTATTAAAGTTTGTGCCTATTTCCATTCTATGGAGGCCAGGCGCGAACGCAGACCCCACAATTTTATTATACCATCCCTATTTAAGTTAAAACATACTTATCAAAGCATTCTTATGTACATCTATATCAAAAACACTTGTAAACGTTTTTTTCAATTTTTTAATTTTTTATTTCCATACTTTGTGGACCAGGTGCGAACGCAAACCCCACACTTTTAATGAACCACCGTTCTGCCAGATCAAACATATCCATTCCTGTGTCTCGATAATCAGTTTTTTTAAAATGGTCAACCATATAGGAGCCTATTCATGACCACACACACACACACACACACACACTCACACACACACACACATTCAGCTTTATATTATATATATATATATATATATATATATATATGTATATATATATACGCCTACCTTTACATCGACAGCTCTGTTTTCTTTAATTGCAGATATCACAACTGACGGTTATTTTGAGTTTAGCTTGGTTTGGCGATTCATCACGTGATTTCAGCAGAACAAAGCCACGTGACATACGATAATTTACCGAGAGAAATAATTGATGAAAGAATAATTTCACGAAATTTTCTTTGGGGGATATATAAGGGTTAATTTCTACGCTGAAAAACTAGACACAATAGACCACTTGGAAAACAACATTCGATGCATTATTGCCTAAAAACAGCATAATTTAATGCGTAGACTTGTGAAAATTGGACCTCTAAAACAGGGTTTCCCAAAGTGGGCTCCACAGAGCCCTAGGGCTCCGTGAGTGAGGCTGAGGGGCTCCGGAAATCTTTCTTTTGCAGAGGACCAACTGCTTTATATGGAAAAATTAAATGGCTGAAGACATTTAATTATCGATTTTTTTTTTTACTGGAAAGTTTTTTTAGAATGGTTCCTGAAAAAGTAAATAAAAAATAAGTTAACAAAAAATAATTTTTGATTAAAAAAAACAAACATTATCATTAGTTGTGTTAAAATTTGAAATTCCTATTTTTTCATATTTATTTTCGAAGTTATCTTGTTAGTGCTCTGTGAAAACCTTTTGCCCTATCTCAGGGGCTCTATCGTGTCCTGGAGTTTTGGAAACTCGACACTTCTGCATGTCAGTGACAAGAGGCGAATGTGTCTATTTCAGTTTCAAGACAGATGTCACTTGTCAACCAAAGAACAGGGGTCGATAACTCTTTCTTTTCTAAAAGTGTGTTGCTACATTTTTTATACAATGTTTTTAAAATTATATTTTACTATATATTTTTTATACAACCTTACCATAAACATAATTCTGTAAATGTTTCATGTTCAGTATTTCATTTTAGGTTTCATGTTTTTAAAATTATATTTGGCTACATTTTTATACAACCTTATCGTAAAAACCCAAATATTATGACTTATTTCCACAGCAACCACGTTGCTTCAGTGACTACTGTTGCTACTAATTCGAAAAGAGAAGTAACAAGTGGAATACAGAGAATGAAATCATGAAAGGGAGATAATTGGCGGGATTTCATTGAAAGCAGACGAGTGCCGTACATTGTTTTTACATATGTGTTTATGGGGGCAAAAAAATAAGACTGAAAATAAACAAAGAACAAGTGAATTTACTGGAAGCCTGGAAAAATCATGGATTACAATAGAAAAATGCAAGTATGAAAATTAATATGGTTAAGCTTAAACATGGAAAAGTAAAGGACTAGTTGTTAAAACTGGAAAAGAAAAGAAGATACTATTAAAAATATAATAAATTTATAACTTGAAATATTGCAGCATTAAGATTTTTTTAAAAAAATTCAATTTATACAATTATATAATCAATTGTTAATGTGTCTTGTTTGGAGTTAAATCGTTATAAAAAACAAGGCCGATAGCCATTAGTTGTGTGCTCTCGTGTAATGAATGAATTCGTGAATGTAGGATTGACATGAAATTCTTAAAGATAAACTAAAATGACCGAAAAATGGGCCGAAATGACTTAAATAAATAAAAAGTAAATGACTTAGAATGACTTTAATGAACTTAAGGATGAATTGAATGACCTTAAGAATGACTTGAATGCTTAAAAAATAACTGGAATCCTTAAAAAACAACTTGAATGATCTGGAGAATGACTTGAATGGCTTTGAGACTGACTAGTTGTGAAGTGGGTGATCATTTTACATTAAATCAATACAGAAAAGTGATCCCCTACTTTATATCACAATAAGTACAGCATGTAAGACAGATACTACACTTTGATCTTTGTCAAAAGGCCAAGAAAAGGGTATTTATTTTCTCCTCCACCGAGCAAATTAGGCACAAGGCCGATTTTTAATGTGAGGAGTGAAGGGGAAATGGAGACCAACTCCCCGGGGAGTAGGGGAGCTGGATAGTGACAATTAGTATGTAGGGTTGTCCATACATTGACCAAGGTCTTATATGTGGGAGTTCCTTGCTTCTTATATATGGTCTTTTCTTGCAGTGTCTGCAGGAACAGATGGTATTTATTTGCTCCCCCACTGAGCAAATTAGGCACAAGGCCGTTTTTAATGTGAGGTAAAAACCAGCTCCCCTAAAAGTAGGCAAAAAGGGGGCACTCTGGTTACCAAAAATAATAATTGTCCCAGTATAGAGGGTTTCCCCTCCATTGACTGGTACAAATTATCTTAAGTGCAGCATCTGCCGGAACAGATGGTATTTATTTGCTCCCCCACTGAGCAAATTAGGCACAAGGCCGTTTTTAATGTGAGGTAAAAACCAGCTCCCCTAAAAGGGGTCACTCTGGTTACCAAAAATAATAATTGTCCCAGTATAGAGGGTTTCCCCTCCATTGACTGGTACAAATTATCTTAAGTGCAGTATCTGCCGGAACAGATACTACACTTTGATCTTAGCCAAAAGGCCAAGAAAAGGGTATTTATTTGCTCCCCCACCGAGCAAATTAGGCACAAGGCCGATTTTTAATGTGAGGAGTGAAGGGGAAATGGGGACCAGCTCCCCGGGGAGTAGGGGAGCTGGATAGTGACAATTGTTATGAAGGGTTGCCCCTACATTGACCAAGGTCTTATATGTGGGGTTGCCCCCACATATGGTCTTTGCTTGCAGTATCTGCCGGAACTGATACTACACTTTGATCTTGGCCAAAAGGCTCAGAAAAGCTAAGAACAGCGTCTATTAACAACAGACCTTTGATCTTAACCAAAAAGGCCAAGTACAAAGGTGTTACGGACAGACCCACCGACCGACCGACCGACTGACCAACTGACTGACGGAGTGACTTATAGAGTCGCTTGCACGCGACAAAAAAAAAAAATTCTAAAAACAATCTATAAATGTTTCATGTTTTTATAATATTTATTATTTTATTTTCAGTTATGAATCACTCATTGAAAAAAAATTATATTAATTCATTAAAATTATATTTTGATATTTTTTTTGGTACGATAAATGTTTCGATTTTCATATTTTTTTGTGTTATTTATTTTGCTTTTTATTCATTAAAAAAAGTTCAAACAATCTATATAATTATAAAACTCAAATGACCTTGTAACGATGTATGTAACCCACTTTCCGGTTTACGACATCCGGTTGCGCATGCGCGTATGACCTGCGCACTGAAATATTAACGTTATTATTTCGAAATTATTATGTAACATGGGAAGAGTGGGGGTTAAAATAACTTAAACGTAATACAGAAATGAACGATGTAAAAAAAAAAAAGCAGACAGCATTAAGAATTGTTTATTTTGGATAATTTAAACGCGAAAAACAAAAAAACAAACAAACAAAAAAAAACAAACAAAAGAACAATTGGGACGCTGAAATATTAACGTTATTATTTCGAAATTATTATTATTTAACATGGGAAGAGTCGGGTTTAAAATAAACAAAAAACAAAAGAACAATTGCGATGTAAAAAAAACCTCGATGTATCAAAATTTGAATTTAACTATAATAAGTATTATGGTATCTGTTCAGTGCACATTTACCTATAAGTATGGTCAACCACTTATAATTCAGTAAATATAATTCTTTTTTTAAAAAAATAATCAATTATAATAAACAGAACGACTCATAGAAATCTATGTATATTCTTTTTTCATTTTAATATACTTTCATAGAAATGTTTCTGTTTTGTAAAAAAAAAAACCTATTTTCTTTACACAAGTGTCACGCTCATACATGAATTCCATAGCTAATATAACATACTGACCCAACGGGTCACGGGTAGTCTAGTTATTAATAGAATTTAAACTTGAAAGACAAACTGCATAAATGTTAATTAAATTTATTAATTATACTGACAATTTATTCATCGAAAAAAAGTTAACAACATTATTAATATTTATACAGAATTCAAAGTAGAAAGAAAACAATTTAAAAAAATTATTGAAAAAATGACACACTTAGCAAAAAAAAAAAATGCAAACTTACGTTTTAATTTATCGGAATGTTTAGATGAAATTTAAAGTTGACACAAACAGGCATATCTGAAAATGACGTCGGGTAGTTGGAAGGAGGAAAGGATGGGCAAAACCAACGGGTTTTCTTTTCAGAACTATGCATCCGTACTTACCAACATGGAACGTTCGTATAATTTTTACCATTTTTTTTTTAAATTTAATTATTTTTTATTATTTAAAGTTTTTCAGTATAATTTTTTTTTTACTTTATTTTCCAAAATTATATGAAAATTATCTGACATTGGTCATTATTACGTTCATGCATGCAATGGAAATATTAGAATCTTACATATACAGATTACGTAAAAAATGTAAACGTAAAAAAAAAAGTAGAAATATTTTTGGCAATTACAATTTTTTCTGTGAAAATATTAAATAAACAATGCTTAATTCAATGATAATATCGGTAGTTCGAGAAATTAATTTTTATTCGAGTTATATCGAATTCATTAATATAGACTTTAGGGACTTTTTCCTCATGGTCCTGTGAAAATAAAAATTTTTTTTGTTATATTTCACGATACTTTATTTTCATAAAAAGCAAAAATAAATGAATTCATTTCTTTTTTTACTACTGAAAACCATAACTTTAGTAAAGGTATTCTTTTAGTTTAAAATATAATACATTTCCACGAAGATTTAAATAAAAAACATTGGGTTAATTATATTTCGGGATCATTATTTGATAAATACTGAAATTTTCATTAAAATTGGTTAATTTTCTGATTTTTGGTGGATTTTTAAGTAAAGGGAAGGGTCAAAATGTTTATTCATTTTGAGCATCGGCATTCATTTTGCACGTACTTACTAATATGTCACTGACATGCAGAAGTGCCAGAAACTCTGCTCCAGATTACGCCATATACGCGCGAACTGCGAGGCCATATGGCTGAAACTGAATTGAAATGATAAATCTCAAAGATTAATCTTTGGAATAAACCACATAGATGCATAATGAAAATATTTTTTGCTATAATTTATTTTAATTTAATGTTCGCCGCCTCTAAAGAAAATGCGTCTGTGTGTACGTGTCCGTAATGGTTCCACATCCTACGCAGGAAGTGCAGCAAAAAAAAAAAAAAAAAAAAAAAAAAAAGAAAAAAAGAAAAAAAAAAGGAAAGGAATTTGAACAGGTGGAACGAACCGTATTTAGTTCACCCTTCCTCCGCCAGACAGAGCCAGCATCGCATGTTGGTGGAGGTGATGGCGTTGAGTTGATGTCTTGCTTAGTCCCACTTCGTTCTTCTGTAGATGTTTTTCCCTGATAGAAACTGTTATGTGGGTTCTCCTGTAGCAGACATCATCCTGAACTATTTACGCTTTTTTGCTCGCTCACATGCCCCTATTTTGAATTCGTAGCAGCGGACCGATATCAGTTGACTTTTGTTTTTCTACTAATACGGTCATTAACAATGTATTTTTATCAGTGGCGTACCTATGTAAAATGGCGCCCATAGCAAAGTTTGAATGTGCGCCCCTTCTTAATAATTTATACCTTAGATATACGTAACTACTAATTTTAATTTTTGTCAAGCAATTTTTGCGCCCATGTCAGAGTGGCGCCCATGGCACGGGCCATGCATGCCATACCCTAGATACGCCACTGATTTTTATAACGTCAAGGGTGTGAGTTCCATATTAGAAACGTTAATTTAATTTGGATAAAATAAAATACGCATCAAGTGCGCTTGAAAGCCAAATCACAACGTAATATTAGGAAAATAAACAAATATTTTACTTGTTTGAAATTTGTAATATAAATATATTTCGGAACTATACTCCATCCGCAGTATGCTGTTCCTATTTATTTGCCTCACCACGAGGGCAGAGTTAGATCGGTTTTTAATGTGGGGGAAAATCCGGCTCTCCAAAAAGGGTCACTCTGGAGAGGAATAAAAATTTAAAAAAAAAAAAAAAACCTGCCTCAATCTAGAAGGATTTCTCCTTGATTGATCGAGGTCAGAAAAGATGAAGTGTAGTATCAGAACAGATACTGCACTTTGACCCTAGTGAAAAAAAAAATGATTAATACCAGACGGGAAATAGCGCCACCAACATTCGTGCCTATTCTAGAGTGTGTCCGGTCTCACAGTTCTTGCAACAAAAGAGCACAAAACCTTCTCTATTTAATCCATCGGGTAAACACACTTTCATCCCATTAGCCATGACCGGAGAGAACTCTTAATTCGCAGTTGTATTGTTATTATTGTATTCTTAGAACTGCCCGCACTGGAGATTGAAACTTCAACCTCTGGCAGAGTGTCTCTTAGAACTGAATTTTATTCGAACTTTTGTTCTCATCACGGATGTTATTCCCACAATGTTTCGGCAGATGGAACTTCCAACCAACTTCAGATCTTCAAGTTCTATATATCTTCAAACAACCCAGACTAGAAATAGCGTATTCAATCCAACATTCGCACCCATTCGGGGGTGTATCTGGTGTCACAGTTCTTGCAGAGAGAGAGAGAGAGAGAGAGAGAGAGAGATGAAGAGAGAGAGTGAGAGAGAGAAACAGAGAGAAACAGAAAGAAAGAGAGAGAGAAGGAGAGAGAGAAAGAGAGAGAGAAAGAGAGAGAGAAGGAGAAAGAGATAGAGAAAGAGAGAGAGAGAAAGAGAGAGAGAGAGAAAGAGAGAAAGAAGGAGAAAGAGAGAGAGAAAGATAAAGAGAAAAAATAAAGAGAGAGATAAAGAGAGAGAGAAAGAGAAACAGAGAGAGAGAGAGAGTGAAAGAGAAACAGAGAGAGAGAAACAGAGAGAAAGAGAAAGAGAGAAAGAGAGAGAAAGAGAAAGAGAGAGAGAGAAGGGAGAGAGAGAAAGAGAGAGAGAGAGAGAGAGAGAGAGAAAGAGAGCGAAGGAGAAAGAGAGAGAGAAAGAGAAAGAAAAAAAATAGAGAGAGAAAGAGAGAGAAAGAGAAAGAGAGAGAGAGAGAGAGAGAGAGAAAGAGATAGAGAGAGAGAGATAAGAGAGAGAGAGAGAGAGAGAGAAAGAGAGAGAGAGAGAGAGAGAGAGAGAGAGAGAGAGAGAGAGAGAGAGCGCGCCAAAAACCTTCTCTATTAAATCTATGGGGTTAACATGCGTTCATTCCATCAGCTATGACCGGAGAGAACTCCCAATTCGCTGTTTTATTCTTTGTAGTGCTCGCACTGGAGATTGAACCTTCAACCTCCAGAAGAGTGTCATTCAAAATTGAACTTTGTTTGAACTTCTGTATTCATTCTCGTAAATGTTATTCTCACAATGTTTCCGCAGATGGAACTTCCAACCAACTTCAGATCTTCAAGCTCTCTCTCTCTCTCTCTCTCTCTCTCTCTCTCTCTCTCTATATATATATATATATATATATATATATATATATATATATATATATTAGACATTAAGAGGATATATATATATACATATATATATTCTAGACATCTTAGTAACAATTAAAAACAACAACATAATCACAGACATCTACCACAAACCCACAGATACTCAACAATACCTCCACTTCAAAAGCCACCTAAAATCCATACCCTACTCTTTGGCACGTAGAGTCTGCACCATAGTCACAGACAGACACCTCCGTTCGACTCGACTAAATGAACTGCAAATAACCCTGCGGAAAAGAGGATATCCACTACGACTAATACGGAAAGGTATTGAACTAAAAAAAACAACCAAAAACACAACAAAGAACAAATTCTAGCAGACCTCTCCACACGCAACACAAGCAACCCAGGACTATTTACACAGATAACGAAAAACCTTATCCTTCTCAGTCAGAACGATAAACTAAACAACATACTCAAAGCAACAAAAATAATAAAAAGCAAACGCCAAACTCGCAAACCTAAAACACATCCTAACCTCCTCTAAACTCGTTCAATACACTACAAAAGGAGTCACAAAATACAATAAACAGCGATGTGGAGTTTCTGACATAATAATAGAAGGAAACACATACACATTCAAAAATCCAACACAAACATTCAAAATAAAAAGGACCTAAACTGCACCCCCAGAAATGTAGTGTATGCACTAAGATGCACAGCATGCGAGAAATCTTACATAGGCGCCACCAAAAACCGCAGCAATAGCGTGGCCTTACACAAGAGCAACATTAAAATCGCAGACACCTCTGTTTCAAAACACATGCATACATACAGTGGAAATAGCTTCAAAATAACGCCAAACTTCCAAACAGACAACTACTTTTATTTACTTACACAGGAAAAAAATTTCATCACAAGATTCACTCCCGAATTAAACAGAGCTTAACATCAACGCACAGACAAATGAAATGCAAAACACACCCGCACGCACGTTCATACACATGTACACCCCCACACCTAAATCAGAACCGATACATAAACACACACACACACCGATACATAAACACACACACACACACACACACACACACACACACACACACACACACACACACACACACACACACACACACACACACACACACAAAGGCACAACCTCCTACCTCTAGTATAACACATTAAACAATACGAACTTACCTCGAAGCCTACAACACTAAAATATGCCTAGAACCACAGTGTAGTATCTGTTCCAACACTGCGCCCACCCCTCCTACCCTCAGTCAGTGGAGGAGAAACCCTTCATGACTGAGATAATGCTCGTTCTTATACTTGTGCCTTTCCGGTTAAAATGACTAAAATTGACACTTTTGTGCTTAATAAAAAAAAATTGATGCCTTGGATTGTCATAAAACTTTCTGAAACGTTGTAACCAACTTATTTCTATATAATTTTGTTTCTCTATACTTTATGATAACTCTTGTGTGTGCCCCAGGGGCTCTTTATTGGCTAATAAAAACATTCCATACTTTGGGACTATTTTACCATATTTGTCCAAAATTTTCTGTGTATGTCTATTTAGCAGTTTTGCATGGTGCTGAACTCAAATTTAAATATGATAAGGCCGTGAGGACTTTTGGTGTTAACTGCGGTGAGGGGGGTGATTGGCTTGAGCATTTATTTTTTTTGCATGGTGCAGGCAGAACTGAAATTTACGTATGTCAAGGCCTAAAACTGCACCGTTTGTTCATTTTAACTAGAATTTAACCCCCTGGGGATTTTTGGGCTAAATGGGGGAGGGGACAAATGCTGAACTTAGTCATATCTTATGCCTCGTTCACTATGCACGCACGAGGGACTATGTATGCTTGAATTGTTTCGATTTTCTGATGATCTGTACGAAACATAGAAATAGTAAACTCCTCGAGTAAACAAAGAGAAAACAAACCCTAATCACATTTTACGGTTTAGCAACCCACAACGTTTCGTTTCGTCTCAATCGTCCCCCACCCCCGGAAACGCGGTCTTGCTCGTTGTCAAGATTCATTCAACAGAATTTTTTTTTTTTTTTTTTTAAGTTTATTTTGTTTTTACGCGGACGGTAGAATAGATCTCAAGTTCACGAACGAAATCCTCGCTTTAAGCAACAGAAAACAACTCAAGTCTGTGAAGTGGTTATTTTACGCTTCGACTGATCTCAATAGAAAAAGTAAACGCGTATATATATATAAACGCGCGTGTGTATATATATATATATATATATATATATATATATATATATATATATATATATATATATATATATATATATATATATACACACGCGCGTTTACTTTTTTTCTATACACGCGTTTACTTTTTTCTATTGAGAGATCAGTCGAAGCGTAAAATAACCACTTCACAGACTATATATATTAGGCACCGCCAAAACTGGGGGGGGGGGGCAGGTCAATACTTTTTGACGGACCGTCTTTTTAAAAATCTACCAAAAATAAGGTAATTATCCGATCAATACGAAATTTTCAGCGATTATTAAGAGAAGAATGAACTTTATAACAGTGTACTTATTTTTCATAAATGATATTTATATATATATTTTTTTTTGCTTACAAAACCCCCCCTTGTTTTGAAGTGGGAACAAGTATGCTTAAAATAATCATCTGAAACTGAACTCAACATATTGTGTTGTTGTAAGGGACAGAATTATAGATTAAAAAAAAAAAATTGTTTGCATACCTTATTTTGACGTCTGAATATCAGAACTTCGATTGTGTTTAATTATCCCGCTTTTGAGTTTTGAAGTGTGGAATTCGGTGAATATGTTAAGTAAAATAATTAATTTAAGTTAAGCAAAACAAAAAAATTTTTTTTTAAATATTTATACGAAAAAAGCCATTTTAAAATCTTTGATAAATAAATTAACAATTTTTTTTTAGCGAGCCGAATAATGCATGGCCATTATTAAACAGGGCATGCTTTGAAGAATCGATACAAAAAAAATTCGATAAATATTGTGCCCTTTGTGTTAAAAATAGCATCATTTTTTTCGATCTCGTTTGAAAACGTTTGCCGCCTTTCGAGTACGGTGGACCAAACGCGCTGAAATAATTTGTTTTTATTCTGCTTTAAATTGCCCCCCCCCCATTTTGGGGAGCCTGCCCCCCCCCACACATACACATTAAAAACCAAACTCATACAAATGGTCACCTATCTGGTACTGGCCAGCCTCAGCTTAATAATACATTGAAATTTTCGTCACTGAAAAATAAGTTATTTTAGGCTGTTGGGCCTTCCATAGTTTGCTTCTTATCAAACGCAAACGTAAACAGTGTCGATCTAGACTCTAGATCAGCGCGAAATAACCGGTTACCTATATGAATAAGTGGAATTATTTGAAATCCAGGTACTTATATTATAATATTTTTGCAAATCCTCATAGAAAATCATTCTAAATCTTAGTTAGACAATAAATAAATAAATTAATTATTTCAAAAACCTTCTTTTTTTTTTTTTAAATATTTATGTACGTTTTTTGTGCAAGACAAAAAATGTCAATTGTTAACATTTTCGGAAAATTTATCATTTAAAATTTAATTAAAAATAGTAGAAAAAGTTTTACATTATTCTGTTTTCTATATGATAAAATTCAGGGTTTTATCTCTCTGGAAAAAAAAGTTACTCAGAAATAATCGATTTTAATAAATGTAATTTCGTTTTAAAAAACAACAACAACTTGATTTTGCGGCCATTTTTGGCGGTGCCTAATATATATACACACACACGTTTACTTTTAAGCAATGATATATATATATATAAATATATATATAAATATATATATATATATATATATATATATATATATAAAACTACTTCATCTACTCACATAAAATTAATATAAGAAGGTATAGATTTATGCGTAAACTTTAAGTATTTACTTCAAAAGTGTTCAATACGTAGGTAGAGCTAGTTAGTAATTTATAAAATATATATGGCGATTAAGCTACACTGAATATTCGGCGTTTCATCCACCTTAGGATTCGTCAGGCTTATGCGCGAATTCTGTGGTTGTTTCTCGTTTTTATATATGTTGAGGATTTTAGTTAGCCAATCAGCTTTCTAGTATCCACCGCGCCCCTTCCTATCAGCCAATGGGCATACATTTTATCGAACAAAGGATCTGTTTTATAACTAGGTTAGTGGTTTAAGGCAGATGTTTTCCTCCATTTTGTTTATATATGTATAAATATACATATGTGTACACACATACATGCACACATATATACATATATATATATATATATATATATATATATACATATATGTGTGATCGTTTATGTATATTCATGTTTGTTTAATTTATTGATTTGTTTGTTTTCTATTGTTTTTGTTGGTTTTAAAGCTATTTTGTATCGCTATCCTAGAGTAAGTTTTATTTTGTGAACACAGTTGTTTGCTATTTCTCTTCTACAGTTTAATAGATTTTGGGGTTCTTTAAAGTACAGGATAGCAAATTTTTCATGAAGGCATCATTTACATGGGTCGCCTAAATGTCTACACGTGGTAGTTTGTCTTATTATTTTCCATTCGACTACCGGCGAATGTTCGCTTTCTTTGAGTTCCCAGTATTTATTCGTTAGTGTTGTTTTTATATGATGTTTTTTATTTTTTAATGTACTTTTGTGGTCATAGTATCGGGGTTTTGAAATCTAAGGAAGTCATGCCTACGTAATATTTCTTGTTATTCGGGTTTTATTTCGCAAATATTGTTGCTTGATAAACTACGCTTTTTGTTAGACATTTGTTTTGAACTGGGCAAAGTGTGCGGTGTCTACAGTTGCATTTATCTTGTTCGTTATTAGTATTTTTATTTATGGTATGATTGTTCTTGTCCGGGGTTGGTTTATTATTATTATTATTATTATTATTATTATTATTATTATTATTATTATTATCATTATTATTATTATTATTATTATTATTATTATTATTATTTCTGCTAGTGTTGGTTTTATTTTTGTCATGGTGTCAACTTTTTTATTGTGTATTTTGTTGTTGTTTACATTGTTTTTATTTAGTATTTTGTTATGTGCTTAAATTTTCGCAACAACTGTAAGATAACTTCAAGGTATTTTTATTGAAGATTTTGTATAAGGGGTTGGTTGCGGGAAAGTGTTTTTCAATAAGGTCTAGAAATTTCTTGCCAAGTTTTGTTTTTAACATTTGGTTGTATGGAGCCGTATACCAAATTATAGTTCTTTTTCTTCTATTTTTAATTTTATTATAGTTGTTGGTGTTTTGTTGCTTATATTTGATATCGATATTTTTGTATCCATTATTTTTTAGGGCTGTTTCGTAGATATTGGTTGACCTGTTAAATGCATTTTCATCGCCATTATTACTGAGTCTTTAAGAAAATCATACACAAGGAAATGAAAAAATTAGGCCTAAAACCAGACGTATCAGCCAACATAAAAATAACAAACTTCCTGGACGTCACGTTAAACTTAGATAAAAACACATATGAACCATACTTAAAAGATAACGCTACTCCAATTTACGTAAACCCTAAGTTCAATAACCCACCATCAATTATAAAACACATTCCTAACTCGATCGTAAGTAGACTCAGTAATAACTCAAGCGATGAAAATGCATTTAACAAGTCAGCCAATATCTACAAACAAACACACACACACACACACACACACACACACACACACACACACACACACACACACACACACACACATATTGTTTTTTTTAACTAAAATAATTAAATACCGACGGACACTAGTGTTTCATCCTCTCGGGAATCTTCAGATTCGAACGCTGGCTCGATTAGCAAAGACCGTATCCAATCGGCTACCATTAACCGCGTGGAATAACGTTGAATTTAAACATTTTAATTTTAAGTGTTCTATACGTCAGTCAAACAGTGATCTAAACATTATACGATGATCTACGCATAAGAGCTAAATTGACCGACTTTAATTCAACTGAAAGTGCTCAACGATAAGAAACCAATTTCTTAAAGGGGCTGTCATAATTATTTTTTTACTATACTAATTCTACACCTACAGCTACTAGTGTTTCATCCTTTCGGGAATCTTCAGTGCAGGGCGTCACGGTTAACACCAACCGACGGATTCGAACTCGGCAACACGAGCCATCATATATATATATATATATATATATATATATATATATATATATATATATATATAATGGCTCTATGATATAAAAGATATAGGTTGCATGGTGCATGGCAGGGTTTTTTAGAGAGAGACGGGGTACATATTGATGAGGGGGGAAAAGAAAGAAGAGAACGATATTTATAAATTTTACAGTCTATTTAGAGGGGGGTATCACTTCTTATGACACAGGAGGAGACAGTCATTATTAGATGGAGATGGGGGCATATTTCTTAGATGGAGAAAGGGACACATTACTTAGATGGAGAGGGGGAAACACATTTCTTACATGGAGAGAAGGATACATTTCTTAGATGGAGGGAGGGACACATTACTAAGATGGAGACGGGGACACATTACTAAAATAGAGTGGGGGGCATATTTCTTAGATGGACAGGGGGACACATTTCTTAGATTGAGAGGGGGACAAATTACTTAGATTGAGAGGGGGCACATTACTAAGATGGAGAGGGGAACACATTACTTAGATGGAGAGGACACATTTCTTAGAGTAGAGAGGGGCACATTACATAGATGGAGAGGGGGACACATTACTTAGATTGAGAGGGGGACACATTACTTAGATGGAGAGGGGGACACATTACTTAGATGGAGAGGACACATTTCTTAGAGTAGAGAGGGGCACATTACATAGATGGAGAGGGGGACACATTATTTAGATTGAGAGGGGGACACATTACTTAGATGGAGAGGGGGGAATATTACTTAGATGGAGAGGGGAATATATTACTTAGATGGAGAGGGGGAAATATTACTTAGATGGGGAGGGGACACATTACTTAGATGGAGAGGGGGACACATTACATATATGCAGAGGGGGACACGTTACTTAGATGGAGAGGGGGACACATTTCTTAGATTGAGAGGGGGACACATTTCTTAGATTGAGAGGGGGACACATTTATTAGATGGAGAGGGGGACACATAAATTAGATGGAGAAAAGGACAAATAACTTAGACGGAGAGGGGGACACATTACTTAGATGGGGAGGGGGACACATTTCTTAGATTGAGAGGGGGACACAAGTCTTAGATAGAGAAAGGGACACATTACTTAAATGGATAGGGGGACACATTTCTTAGGTGGAGAGGGGGACACATTTCTTAGGTGGAGAGGGGGATACATTTCTTAGATAGAGAGGGGGACACATTACTTAGATGGAGACGGGGGATACATTTCTTAGATTGAGAAGGGGACACATTTCTTAGATGGAGAAAGGGACACATTACTTAGATGGAGAGGGGATACCTTTCTTAGCTTCAGAAAGGGACACATTTCTTAGATGGAGAGGGGGACACATTTCTTAGATGTAGAGGGGGACACATTTCTTAGATGGAGACGGGGGACACATTACTTAGATGGAGAGGGGATACCTTTCTTAGCTTCAGAAAGGGACACATTTCTTAGATGGAGAAAGGGACACATTACTTAGATGGAGAGGGGATACCTTTCTTAGCTTCAGAAAGGGACACATTTCTTAGATGGAGAAAGGGACACATTACTTAGATGGAGAGGGGATACCTTTCTTAGCTTCAGAAAGGGACACATTTCTTAGATGGAGAAAGGGACACATTACTTAGATGGAGAGGGGATACCTTTCTTAGCTTCAGAAAGGGACACATTTCTTAGATGGAGAAAGGGACACATTACTTAGATGGAGAGGGGATACCTTTCTTAGCTTCAGAAAGGGACACATTTCTTAGATGGAGAGGGGGGACACATTTCTTAGATGTAGAGGGGGACACATTTCTTAGATGGAGACGGGGGACACATTACTTAGATGGAGAGGGGATACCTTTCTTAGCTTCAGAAAGGGACACATTTCTTAGATGGAGAGGGGGACACATTTCTTAGATGGAGAAAGGGATACATTACTTAGATTGAGAGGGGGACAGATTACTTAGATTTAGAGGGGGACAGATTTTTTAGATTGAGAGGGGGACACATTTCTTAGATAGAGAAAGGGACACATTACTTAAATGGATAGGGGGACCATTTCTTAGATAGAGAGGGGGACACCTTACTTAGATGGAGCGGGGAACACATTTTTCAGATGAAGAGGGGATACATTTCTTAGATTGAGAAGAGGACATATTTCTTAGATGGAGAGGGGGAAACATTTTTTAGATTGAGAGGGGGGCACATTACTAAGATGGAGAGGGGGACACATTACTTAGATGGAGAAAGGGAAACATTACTTAGATGGAGAAGGGAACACATTACTTAGATGGAGACGGGGACACATTTCTAAGATAGAGAGGGAGACACATTACTTAGATGGACAGGGGGACACATTTCTTAGATGGAGTAAGTGACACATTACTTAGATGGATAGGGGGATACATTTCTTAGATGGAGAAAGGGACACATTACTTAGATTGAGAGGTGGACACATTTCTTATATGGAGAGGGGGCACAATACTTAGATGGAGAGGGGGGACACATTTCTTAGATGGAGAAAGGGACACATTACTTAGATGGAGAGGGGGACACATTATTTAGATTGAGAGGCGGACACATTTCTTAGATGGAGAAAGGGAGACATTACTTAGATGGAGAGGGGGGCACATTTCTTAGATGTAGAGAGGGGCACATTATATAGATGGAGAGGGGGACACATTTCTTCGATGGAGAGGGGGACACATTTCTAAGATAGAGAGGGAGACACATTACTTAGATGGAGAGGGGGACACATTACTAAGATAGAGATGGGGACGCATTTCTTAGATTGAGAAAGGGAAACATTACTTAGATGGAGAGGGGGACACATTTCTTAGATGTAGAGGGGGCAGATTACTTAGATGGACAGGGGGACACATTTCTTAGATGGAGTAAGTGACACATTACTTAGATGGAGAGGGGATACATTTCTTAGCTCCATAAAGGGACACATTTCTTAGATGGAGAGGGGGACACATTTCTTAGATGGAGAAAGGACACATTAGTTAGATTGAAAGGGGGACACATGACTTAGATTGAGAAAGGGACACATTACTTAGATTGATGAGGGGACACATTACTTAGATTAAGAGCGGGGCACATTTCTTAGATGGAGAGGGGGACACATTTCTTAGATGGAGAAAGGGACACATTACTTAGATTGAGAGGGGGGACACATAACTTAGATTAAGAAAGGGACACATTACTTAGATGGAGAAGGGGACACATTTCTTAGATGGAGAGGCGGACACATTTCTTAGATGGAGAGGGGGACACATTACTTAGATTCAGAGGGGGACACATTTCTTGGATGGAGAGGGGGACACAATGCTTAGATTGAGAGGGGCACACATTACTTAGATGGAGTTTGGGACACAATGCTTAGATTGAGAAAGGGACACATTACTTAGATGGAGAAAGGGACACATTACTTAGATGGAGAAGGGGACACATTTCTAAGATGGAGAAAGGGACACATTACTTAGATGGAGAGGGGGACACATTTCTTAGATGGAGAAAGGGACACATTACTTAGATGGAGAGGGGAACACATTACTTAGATTGAGAAAGGGACACATTTCTTAGATGGAGAGGGGGACACATTTCTTAGATGGAGAGGGGGACACATTTCTTAGATGGAGAAATGGACACATTACTTAGATTGAGAGGGGGACACATTACGTAGATGGAGAAAGGGACACATTTCTTAGATGGAGAAAGGGACACATTACTTAGATGGAGAGGGGAACACATTACTTAGATTGAGAAAGGGACACATTTCTTAGATGGAGAGGGGGACACATTTCTTAGATGGAGAGGGGGACACATTTCTTAGATGGAGAGGGGACACATTTCTTAGATGGAGAGGGGGACACATTTCTTAGATTTAGAGGGGGCACAATACTTAGATGGAGAGCGGGACACATTACTTAGATGGATAGGGGGATACATTTCTTAGATTGAGAAGAGGACACATTTCTTAGATGGAGAAAGGGACACATTACTTAGATTGAGAGGTGGACACATTTCTTAGATGGAGAAAGGGACACATTACTTAGATTGAGAGGTGGACACATTTCTTATATGGAGAGGGGGCACAATACTTAGATGGAGAGGGGGGACACATTTCTTAGATGGAGAAAGGGACACATTACTTAGATGGAGAGGGGGACACATTATTTAGATTGAGAGGCGGACACATTTCTTAGATGGAGAAAGGGAGACATTACTTAGATGGAGAGGGGGGCACATTTCTTAGATGTAGAGAGGGGCACATTATATAGATGGAGAGGGGGACACATTACTTAGATTGAGAGGGGGACATATTCCTAAGATGGAGAAAGGGACACATTACTTAGATGGAGAGGGGGACACATTTCTTAGATGGAGAGGCGGACACATTACTGAGATGGGGAGGGGGACACATTACTTAGATGAGTTATACGCAAAGTTCATTAATAACGATAAGTTACAGAAAGTTCATATTAACAATTATTTCACATTACCTTCAACTCGGTAGAATCGACGACACGAAGACTCAGTTGCAAAATATGAGATGTTCCTTTATTACATTCGACCGGTCGCAATGATGATGACATCGAAGAATTCAAAGTTCTAGTATTATTTAATACTTTCTAACCCTTCGCTTCCAAAGTGACCCTTCCTTGATCCGATCCGGACTCGACTGCCTCCTGTCTCCAACTCTGTCCAACTCTCTCTAATCTCCTAAACTTGCAAGCTATATTGAGAATTCATTTTCTGCTATGACGTCATGTATGGCTTCAAACACGTGCCCACACACGTGGGAAACTCACGTGGGTTAAACATGCATGGTTCGCACATGTCCAAACCATTTCTGCAGACAAAGAATTCTTCTAACTTATTTTTCAACATATTTAAATTTGCTATTGTTCGTTCTTCTAACTGACCTTATTTTAATTCAGTTTTTATAAAAAAAGATTTGAACAATCAAA
Organism: Euprymna scolopes; assembly: GCF_053919585.1. NCBI lineage: Eukaryota > Metazoa > Mollusca > Cephalopoda > Sepiida > Sepiolidae > Euprymna > Euprymna scolopes. The sequence continues at coordinate 9,416,385 of NC_136526.1, forward strand.
GTTCTTTTTACAAACAAACATATCTACTATTTTATATTAGATTGAACAATGCGAAATTCTACATTCCATTTCTGACCCTATTTCTGAACCTTGCTTACAAGGTTCGAATCTCGATCTATC